>NW_020527556.1:117500-265630 GCF_003368295.1 Carassius auratus | reverse complement strand
AGCGTTTCCCACTGTTGGATCTTCCGTGTATGACCTGGACTGATTATTGGACTCTGATTCTCTGCCGCCTGCCTTATCGACCTCTGCCTTGTTCTCTCGCCTCTGCCTGCCGCCGCCAGCCCTGATTCTATGCTCTGTCAAGGTTTACGATCTGATTTGTCTACGTGGTATCTAACGCCCTGATTGACCTGTTTCTGTTTACTCTGTGTGATTATTGAAATAAAGCTGCTTATGGATCATAACGTCCCTGACTCAGCGTTAACAACACTTAACGAAGTCGTCAAAATCATGTTTTACCAAAAACAGCGGCGTTGCTCTCCATGCAGTTTTCTTTGCCGCCTCCATCTCTACGTGCAGACTGAGTTTGTGCATCATCTTCATGCCAGTTATTCAGCCAATAAAGTGTAGGCCTGTATATTTCAAAAATGCGACCGCAACACGAATATCATGAAAAATATTTTTGAATGACTCATAACCGCAGGAACCCGCTCATTTTGGGATCAACCCGCGCAACACTGACTCGCACGCAGATTTCATTTGCTCTGTTAACAAAACCAGATTTTTTATTTTGATTTCGATTAATTGCACAGCCCTATTTAAATGGGAAATCTACTGCACATGTTGTGAATCATAAATTACATATATCAGTCTACACAAACCTGATGGCACCCCAAACGTTCCGAAAAATTTTGTCATATGATGACCTGTTTATCATCTCACTCCTCAGTCTCATTATGAGGTCCATCTTTGATCCCTTGGTATTTAATCCACAACGATCCACATAACCGACGGACAGCAGACACCTACATTAAAAAAAGGAAAAAGAACCACTTAGAAATACATTAGAAAAAAATTGACAAAAATACTTTGAGAAGAAAGTAAACAAGACAACACTACACACCTTCAGTGTCATCTCATCAATAAGCCTTTTTTGATTTGAATTGAATGTACTTTTTCCCATTCTGTGTTTAGGGACAGAGCCAGATTTCCTAGTATTTTGTCCAATCCAGGGTGCCCAAAGATTGTAACTTGTTTGACAGCAAAAGGATTGTGGTTTCCAGCAAACAACAAAAAAACGAATGTGAAACATGTGAAACTACATTCAGAAATAAATGAGGGATTAAAAGAAAAGAGTTGAAGATGAGTTTAACATTTCCATTAAACATTCCCATTTACTTACCAATTTATTTAATTTATTTGCCTATTTTCATCACATATTTAATTATTTATACATGCATTTTAAACACACATTTATTTATTTGTTTGCGTATTTATTTTATTGTTTTTGCAGGTTTAGTCCTTCATATACTGCAACAATGAGAGTTTTATTTATCTGTTTAATTAGTATATTTAAAATAAAATAAAAATATTTTGTAAATACTAATAATAAAATATACATTTTACTTTATTGTTAAACAAATTAATAAAATCTTAATAATTCAGTAATTCTGTATTTTATTATTTTAAATAAAGATTTTTATTTTACAGTGTAACAGAATTATATATATATATATATATATATATATATATATATATATATATATTATATATATATCGTTATAATTTAAATAAAAATATATAATTAATATTTTGGTTAGCATTAAATATTAAATGTTTTGTTTTATTTGATTTTTTGTTATAAAATACAATAATGATAGTAATTATTATCACTATTATTAAATACTGACATTTTATTTTACAGTGCAGTATGATTACTACAATAGTAAGAGTTTTTATTGATTTGTTTATTAATATATATTTAAAATAAAGTAAAATAATAGTTTGTTAAAAATAACAACAAAATATACATTTTTACTTTACTGTTAATTATAACAAACAGATCAATAAAATCTTACTATTGCATTAATCATATTGAACATTTAAGTCTGTATGTAATAATGATGATAATAATAATAATAAATACTAACTTCTTATTTTTACAATGGAACAGGATTAATATAGTAGTACCTTATTTAAATAATAACAAATACATAATTAATATTTTTGGTTTATATTAAATACTTTACTTAACAATATGAAAGGATTACTGCATTTATAACATTATTGTTATAATAATAAAGTACAATTAAGTTATTATTTTGGTTATTATTAGTAGTACAACACTGATATTTTAAGAGTGCAAAAAATATATTTTATTAATTATAATTTTATTATTCAAATTACAATTAAAAATCCTTTAAATATATTATTGGAATTTTTATTCAATAAAAAGTATTTATTAATATTATTATCAAAATATTATGCTTACTTTATTTTAATACTTTATTTTACAATTAAAGCTATTGCAGTATTCATATTGCACCCAAAATAAAGTCAGTATTTATTCATAATAATATGAATATTATTATTATTATTATACTCTTAACCAAAACATTGTATATTGTCATATTTTGTATTAATTATAATTATTATTAATAATACTTAATTATAACCAATGATAAAATAAATATATTATGATTGCAATAATCCAATTGTACTGTAAAGTAAAAATGGAGTCTTTATTAATAATAACCTAAATACTAATTGCATAAAATTGAATTATTAAAAAATATGATTCATATTGCAATATTTTTTCTTCATTTGTTTAATTGTTAAATATTATTTGAATGACAATTAAAAAATCCATAAGAAATGTTATTACAATTAATAAGATTAACCAAAATATGAAATAATTTTATTATTATTATAAGACAATAACTTAACTGTTATAATTTAAATTATACTATTATAATATAAAATAAAATTATATATTTGTTATTAATATTTTTAGTAGTAGAATAAATATACTGACTTTTCATTTTACAGCAACTGTAAATTTTTGTATGTATTTATTATAATTGAAATCTTGTTATCTCTACAAATACAAATCTCACCGTCACGGACGCTCAGCTGATTTACACCAAAACACCTTCACAGTTTATTGTTAAAAACATGCAGATGGATTTATTTGATGCTTGAACAGAGTTTGAGTCTCTTATAACACACATAACATACACACAACACACTTCAACCATCTACATACATTTGTGTTGAGACGTTTATAAATCTGCTGAAAACAAACCAGACGCGTTATTAATATTAACTACATATACATACTGTTTTAATTACATCATTATTTTAGGATTATGTGGGACTTTTATCACTTCCATTTGCTTAACAGTAGCATTAACGATTAATGTTCTTAATAAAGGTAATACACAGCAAAATAATAATCCTCCTATTAATATCTAGCTCCTAAAACATTCCCAGTTTAGCAAACCATGCTCCTGATGCTCCAAATTTCCCATCAATCCAATCCCAAATTTGTTGGTCTCTTCCGGCATTTGCTTTATCTACCATTCACAATTTGTTCATTACTTCATTAAATGCTCCTTCTGGAGCAGTATTATTTGATATATGAATACAGCAGTGTCCCCCAAACATAACACATACTTTTCCTTCTTCAGTTTAAGACGCAATATGTGAACAGCCCCTTACCAAAAATTGTCCTAAACATTACTAATATTTAACAACTGATATTTTAATTTAGCATAACTTTATAGATGCAGGTCCCAAGGATGACGACTGTGAGGGACACAGAAGTATCCATCTTGGACGTGGGGATAGAAAGCGGGACCAGGCCTTGTCCAAATTTAAAATGAATGATACAGTTATCATTTCTCACCTTCGAGCGAGCGCCAAGACCACAAAGTTTAACTCAACTGTCCACACAACTGATGAGGTATGTGACATACACATTAGAGCAGAACAACTGAAGCATAATCAAACACGTCTGTCTGTTAGTTTAAAAAAATACGTTAGACTTTGGAAAGATTTTTCAGTTGTGTTTGATTGTTTGTTTTGTTGCATTTAAACATTGTTACTCCTAAATTATCGTGTGGTTACTATTTCATTAAAATCAATAACACACCCAAGACTGCATTGTGCCTAGAACCAACCTTCCGCCATGGCAATATTCACAATATAATACTGCCCTTCGTAAATTGTGTGTAAACATAACTATCCTGATAAAAAAAATAAAGCAAAATCATTAGAGATTAATTATCATTATATCATTTTTTTTTTTTTTTGATTACCTTTTTTTGCAATTTCCAAGGTTTAGTATCAAGGACCAGTGGTGGAGGACATAGTGGTGATTGGCTTGTCCGAAGCCAATGGTGAGGTCTCCTTGCTCGCTGAGGACTTGTCACGGTTGGTAACCGTGATCTCGGGTTGTTTACACTTTGTGGTGAATTCTGCGTCTGCACTGATTAGTTGTGGGCGTCTCCGTTAATTGTTTCAGCAACAGCTGCCACTCATTACCCATCCACTATATAATGGCTTGTCTCACGTCCTGTGTTTGTGAGATCGTTGTTTCATGTCGTTGTGTTTACCCCCATCTGGGGGTACGATCACGATCACTCAGCCATGAACACTTACCTTCGGCTCTGTTCCCCGCAGTTCCTGTGCCACTCTCTCCTGCTGCCTCACGCCGTCAACACCCGGACTCTTCACCTGCACTCCATTACCGTCTGGACTCACCGCCTTAATCATCCCTCTGGAGTGTTCCCGTGTCATCGTCTTTGTGTGTCTTTGTACAATATCTCATCATCTCATTAAACCCTTACTAGTAACCCCCCTTTTTTTGCATGGAGACCAAAATGACATACCCAAAATAAAAAGGTTTCTGCTTATGATTCTTTCTGACTAGATACATAATCAACCTTTGTTCACAAAGCTGACACTTTAAAGTTTACCGTTCAGGAATCAGAATCACTCAGACTGTTATGATAATAGAGATATATAAGCTCAAACATAAAAATAAAAATATTAAAAACATATGTTTTAAATGTATTTAAAAAAATGTTGATGTAGGAAAACACAGTGTAGCTAAGGCCACAAGTCTTCCAAAACTTCATAAAAAAATGTCATAATCGAATCTGTAAAACTGTGAATTTTATGAAATATTTTCTAACGCCATGTCATGTGTGTTTTTAGAGAAGGCTAATCAGATTGATTTATGGCCCTTGTCATCTCTGCAAGATCTCACATGTAAGCTCCCCAAGTGTATTTTATATGTGTGTTGGCTTTGCAAAACTCCTGATTCATTATTGTATTGTTCTCACCAAACCAGTCTTTCACACCTTCGCCAGGTATGACACATTATCTGCATTATTCTTTTATCATTATTCTTTTGTTTTTATTCCACCCTTATTAGCCTTGATTGTGGTTTTTCAGGCTTTACAAAGCAACAAAGCAGCGATCTCACTTCAGTCTCTCTTTGCATTTAGCCCTTATTTATCAAAAGTCTTACTATAAAAATACAACAAAACATTTTCTTACGACCTTACGTGAATTATTGAGACAAAAATGGATTATGAAGAAGAAAAGCACCTGCTATTAGTAGCATTGGAGCTAACATTTGAATCAAGCTACATCAGACAATTTATGAAATTATTAGTACACTTTTACTCAAAACTCACTTTAAACCCCGATCGAGTGTTTATAATAACTTCCTTTAGCGATCAGGGGTGGAATTTGGTCGTTTACTGTTGTAAAAATATGTTATTTGTAGCCTTTTTCATCGCTGCACAAGTTAGCATTTCCGATGTACATTTTAATTTTTTTTTATAAAAACGCCCCAGATCTCAAGAAATTCTCATACCAAGCTTTACTATCGTAATCGCGGGTTTATTATTCAGATATTTCGTGTGTACAGAGGTGTTTCGGTGTTGTTTTGACCAGATAACTACCAGGAAGTGTGCAGGAAGCATGTGACATGATGTGGCGGTGTCCAGATATGACACTCTAAGATTGACATTGGGAAGGCCCTATCGGAGTCTGAGTGACACACAGCACGAGCTGACAACACAGCAAACACATACACAGATCGCTGGGAGAGGCTGTTTATCATCAGATCGCGTAAATCCGTGGAAAATGAATAGAAATGAGGATTCTGTTACCCCGGGGATTCCCCAGGATCATTTCCGGCCAGAGCTGCGACTTCCGGCGCCGGAGAATTACGCTGGTGAGCCTACTTTTTGTAGAACATTCCTTAACAAATGCTTGATGCATTTTGCTCTGCAGCCCCGCACTACGGAGGGATCCAAAGTAGCGTTCACGCTCACACTTCTCTCTGGCAAGGCAGCCTTATGGGGAACGGCGGTGTGGGAGAATCAACATCCGTGTTGTGCCTCGTTCCACCTCCTATCTGACGAAATGAAGAGAGTCTTCGACCGGGCCTCGACCGGCAGGGAGGCCGCCCATCGCCTCTCGGAACTCCGGCAAGGACATTCATGTGTCACCAAGTATTCCATCGAGTTCCGTACCCTGGCGGCCGCGTGCCAGTGGAACGAGGCGGCGCAGTGGGATAGATTCCTGCATGGGTTATCCGACCATGTTCAGCAGGAGATCTATCTCCTCGAGCTGCCCCCTACTCTCAACAAACTCATAGACCTGGGGTTGCGGGTGGAGGCCAGGTTTAATCGCCTGGGCCGCCAACACTGTCCTTCCAAGACCTCCATTCTCTTCTATTAGGGGACACTTGAGTCGAGAGAACACGGTCGGTTCTGTCAACGATCACGAGCCCATGCAGGTGGGTCGAGCTCAGCTGTCCCGGAGGGATAGGGAACGGCGGAGGTCCCAAGGACTATGTTTATACTGTGGAGGCTCTGACCATAACATCTACTCATGCCCGGTAGTAAACCTGAGGCTACTATCGGGTGGGATCTCCGCTGAGAAGTCCTCACCTACATCATGGACCCTCTTTCCGGTGAAACTGCGGTGGAGAAATCAACATCACGAGTGTCACGGCCTTCTGGACTCCGGAGCCGAAGGTAACTTCATGGATTCGTCACTGGCACATTACTTGAACATTCCTGTCCTTCCTGTGTCTCTCCCCATCCATGTCACCGCACTCAACGACCAGGAACTGCCTTACGTCACCCACCATACTGAACACATCACACTCATCACATCTGGCAACCATCAAAAAACCATATCCTTTTTCCTTATGGACTCCCCTGTTGCTCCCATTGTATTAGGTCACCCCTGGTTGTCCAAACATAATCCACGAGTGGAATGGGGTTCTAACACTGTCACATTGTGGAGTGAAAGATGTCATGAGTCTTGTCTGGTTTCTGCTTGTCCTGTTGTTCCTGTTTCTGTCTTTCAGAATGAGACCATGTCTTTGCCAAACGTGCCCGTTGAGTATCTGGACCTGAAGGAAGTGTTCAGTAAGTCCCAGGCTGCTTCTCTTCCTCCACATCGTCCCTACGACTGTGCCATAGACTTAGTGTCAGGTAAATCTCCGCCTAAAGGCAAGTTATACTCTCTTTCTATTCCTGAGAGGGAGGCCATGGAGAAATATATTTCTGATTCCTTAGCCTCTGGGTTCATCCGTCCTTTCTCTTCTCCAGCGGGGCCGGGGTTCTTTTTTGTGGGTAAGAAGGATGGTTCTCTGCGACCTTGCATTGATTACCGAGAGCTGAACAACATTACTATTAAGAATACTTATCCGTTACCACTCATGTCTTCAGCTTTCGAGAGGTTGCAGGGAGCATCTGTATTCACAAAATTGGATTTACGTAACGCTTATCATTTGGTCCGCATCAGAAAGGGGGATGAATGGAAAACTGCCTTTAATACCCCTAGAGGGCACTTTGAACATTTGGTGATGCCGTTCGGGCTCTCCAACTTGCCCGGGGTTTTTCAAGCACAAGTGAATGACATGTTGAGAGATATGGTAGATCAGTTTATATATGTTTATCTGGATGACATACTGATTTTTTCTTCATCTCTCCAGGAACATGTTCAACACGTCAGACGAGTGCTCCAGAGGTTATTAGAGAATGGGCCTTTTGTCAAGGCGGAGAAGTGCGTATTCCATGCACAGTCGGTCCTCTTCCTAGGATATATCATGTCGTCTGAGGGAATACGAATGGACCCTGACAAGGTAAAGGCTGTGATAGATTGGCCATCTCCAGATTCCCGTAAGGCCCTACAGCGGTTTCTGGGGTTCGCCAATTTCTATCGCCGTTTTATTCGTAATTACAGCCAACTAGCCTCACCTCTGACAGCCTTGACCTCCCCCAGTACTCCGTTCAGGTGGTCTGACGCAGCTGAGGCTGCGTTCTCGAACCTCAAGAACCGCTTTGTTTCGGCTCCCATCCTTGTCGCCCCTGATCCCACACGGCAGTTCGTGGTGGAGGTCGACGCATCAGAGGTGGGGGTAGGAGCAGTGTTGTCCCAACGTGCTGCTTCAGATGAATGGTACACCCTTGCGCGTTTTTCTCTCATCGATTATCTCCTGCCGAACGTAATTATGACATTGGCAATAGAGAGTTGTTGGCGGTCAAATTAGCGTTGGAGGAGTGACGCCACTGGTTAGAGGGTTCAGGTGTTCCCTTTATTGTTTGGACCGATCACAAGAATTTAGAGTACATCAGAACTGCCAAAAGACTCAATTCCAGGCAGGCTCGGTGGGCACTTTTTTTCGGCCGTTTTGAATTTACGGGTTCTAAAAATGTTAAACCCGATTCTTTGTCACGTCTTTTTGATCCCTCTGCCCATCCCGCTACTCCCGAGTGTATTTTGCCTGAGAGATTAGTAGTCTAAGCACACGTATGGGAGGTCGAGTCGAAGGTCAAGACGGCCTTAGAAGGAGTAATGCCTCCATCCAGTCGCCCACCGAACCGCTTATTTGTGCCGGAAGAGTTAAGGTCCGAAGTTGTCCAACGATTCTGGTGGCCACGTATGGCTCGCGATGTCCGCGATTTTGTTTTGGCTTGTTCAGTTTGCGCCAGTGGTAAGTCATCTAACCGACCTCCTGATAAGCTTCTTTAACCGCTGTCTGTCCCTTCGAGACCATGGTCACATATCGCTCTAGATTTTGTCACCCTCCCGCCCTCTAATGGCATGACAGTCGTTTTGACTGTAGTTGACCGGTTCTCGAAGGTGGCACATTTCATTCCCTTGCCCAAATTACCTACAGCCAAGGAGACAGCGGTTACTGTTTTAGATCACGTCTTTCGGCTTCATGGCCTCCCGGCAGACGTGGTTTCAGACAGGGGATCTCAGTTTATATCCAAATTTTGGAAAGAGTTTTGCAAATTATTAGGAGCGTCAGTTAGCTTGTCGTCGGGTTATCATCCCCAAAGCTACAGACAATCTGAGCGAGCCAACCAAGATTTAGAGAGGACGTTGAGATGTTTGGTCTCCAAGAATCCTTCTTCCTGGAGTCAACAACTCTCTATGGTGGAGTACGCCCACAATTCGTTGCCAGTGTCAGCTACGGGCCTCTCTCCGTTTCAGTGTAGTGTAGGGTACCAGCCACCAGCGTTTCCCAGTCCGGAATCTGAAGTCGCGGTCCCCTCCGCTCACGCGTTTGTCCAGAGGTGCCACCGCACCTGGACCAGAGCCCGTGAGACTCTGCTCCGGGTGAGGGAACGCACTAAGGCCAAGGCCGATCGCCACCGGTCAAAGCCTCCCGTCTACGTCGTGGGTCAAAAAGTGTGGCTTTCTACCAGTAACATTTCATTGCGATCCGTTTCGAATAAACTTGCTCCCAAAATTATCGGCCCGTTCACTATCACCAAGATCATTAGTCCGGTGACAGTCCGCCTCAAACTACCTCCTTCGTACAAGAGGATACACCCCGCCTTTCATGTGTCCAAAATTAAACCTGTGTTTTATGCATGTATTAATCCGCCTACTCCGGTTCCCCCGCCGCCGCGTCTCGTAGATGGGGAACCGACTTATTCGGTTAATCGCATTCTGGACTCTAGACGGAGGGGACGAGGATTCCAGTATCTGGTGGACTGGGAAGGTTACGGTCCGGAGGAGAGGAGTTGGGTACCTGCTAGGGACATATTGGATCACTCCCTTATTGATGAATTCAGTCAGCAGGTAGGCCCTTCTGGGAACAAGGGAGCTTCTTGAAGGGAGTGTTGAAGATCTGCTGTGCCAGCTTCCACTTCATTTGGAAGTAATACAAGACCATAGAAAAATTTAAAAAATTCATTATGTTGATTAAATGTAAGTTTTTTAGTTGTGTGAAATAGTTATTTTACCTGTAATTGTTTGTTGTTCTATTTTATTATATAGATTTATTTAATTGTTTTGCATATATATATATACATATATATATATATATATATATATATATATATATATATATATAAATATATATATATATATATAAATATATATATATATATATATATATATATACACACACACACATTTAAAATTGCTCTTTAGATTGTTTATTTATTAATATCGATAGTATTGATTTGTTTATCTAACATAATTTACAATTTATCCTATTGTTATTCAATTTATAGTGATTTATTCTGTTTGTGTTCAAGTGAAATTTAATACATTGAGACTAGAGCCGCGTCCGAAATCGCATACTTCCATACTATATAGTAGGCGAAAAACAGTATGCAAAGCAAGTAGTATGTCCCAATTCCTAGTATTCGAAAAACAGTAGGCGAGATGTTCCCGGATTACCTACTACTTCCGCCCCAATTTGGTAGTATGCATAGGATGGACACTACTCTATCCCAAGAGGCCACGGGAGAGGACTCGTCATACTCTTATTCGAAAATAACGGAAAATTGTGACGCCGCTGTTTTGAAGTGTAAGTACCTTATGGATTAACGCTGTTCATTGTGGTTAAAGTGTACTTGTTTAACATAATCCAAGTAAACGACTGACTTGTTAAAGTTTTACACATTGTAAACTGATGAGACTATTTTGTAAATTGAGTTTAAAAATATGTTTAATAATCATTATCGATCAGAGGCTGTGCCTCAGCTTGTTAAGGCTGCTTTCTACAGACGGCTCGTTAAGTAATTTAATTATATAAAGTTACAACATTTTAAGTAATTGAATAGAGTTAATTTACATTTTACTAGTGTTGATATTTTGACAAAAAAATTGTTGGATAACTTACATGGCAAACTATCGTTAATAGGTGCCTCAGTTTGATCAAAAATCATCAGTAATGTGTGAATCCTGTTCTGATGTTACAGAGACTGATAAACACAATCTTGTTCTCATCCACTGATGAAACCCTACTCACTGGAAAGCATAATTCAGTAAGTATATAAATGAAAATTAATCTTCACCACAAACTCTTTCCATGTATTTATGTTAGGATCATCACTGATTTATGCTGTGTTTTTTTATTATAATATGAATTTCCAGGTATTTCCAGTTGCGATTTTGTCAGTTGCAAAGTACTTAATAGCAAATACCCACATAGCAATTTTTTTCTGGCCCAGCTCCGGGCCACACAATCACTTTTCCCTCGGCCCAAGTACCGCAAAGAATGACGGCCCTGAAGTGGCCCAGAACTGGATTAAAGACAAGGGTCACACATGGGCCATAACTGGCCTGAATCTCAGCCAGTAAGTCACCCTTAACTGGCCCTGAACTGGGCCAAAACAGGTTTTATTATTGGTACCAATTCTCAGCCATAAGTTAACCATATCAACACCACCCTTTAACCAGAAACCCCAAAACTGAGCCATAACCCAGACTAATCTTACCCAAACCATGTGAACAAAAAAGGCACAAGAAAATTCAATTCTCAAAAATAGTTCAGACACAAACCAATAACCCTCGGTCCAAGTACCGCAAAGAATGACGGCCCTGAAGTGGCCCAGAACTGGATTAAAGACAAGGGTCACACATGGGCCATAACTGGCCCGAATCTCAGCCAGTAAGTCACCCTTAACTTGCCCTGAACTGGGCCAAAACAGGTTTTATTATTGGTACCAATTCTCAGCCATAAGTTAACCATATCAACACCACCCTTTAACCAGAAACCCCAAAGCTCAGCCATAACCCAGACTAATCTTACCCAAACCATGTGAACAAATAAGTTACAGAAAAATTCTATATTTTATTCAATTTAAATTTTAACAATAATACCAGCCAAGAATATATATATATTACACCTAGAATTGTGTAACAGTGTGAATGCTATTTTATTTTGTACATTCGAAGTGTAACATCTTATTACAACCCGTAAAAGAGCATATAATTTCAAAATGTTCAAGCTTTAGTAATGCACAAGCCAAAAAAAGAAAAGAAAGGACAGCTAGAGTTGTGCAACTGTGTGAACACTATATGAGCTACCTAACTAAATGAATCTAAAATAAATCTAGTACTGAAATTTGAACATTATAATCTTATTTACTCTAAACAAACATAGAGCAAATTAAAAAAATTTACACATCAGAATGTGCGTGTGTGGGAGAAAGTGATCCTATTTGGGCCTCTTTTTTCCTTAAGCGCTCTCTCCTTCCTCCATCTCGATCAGGAGCAAGCTGAAGCCATCTTTGAATGGTTGATTCAATCTCCTGATCGGTGGCATGTTGTGTGAGGCGATTTTTTCTCACAGCAGCTAAAAGACAAAATACTAAATGAATAATACAAAATTAACATACATATAGAAACATTCATCCACCTACTGTACATAAATTTAGGTAACAAATTAAAATAAGGTTGATTTGGTTACATTTTATACAGGAAATGATTGCTTATGTGGCATAATTGATTGACTAACTGGCTTGTCAGACTTTGAGAACAGTATTATAACAAATAAGACCATTTTAGCAAACAAAAACCTTAAAAATATTTATATATGGAAACTGTGGTGTAAACAGTAACCAATGAACCGTTGAAGTACTGATAATGTAACGCATTCAAAGCATAACATCTTATTTTCACCCCAAAAAAATGCATTTAATAATCTTAAACAGTTGTTTACTTATTGCATTGGTCAATTTAAACTTTAAATTATGATACAGTTTTAAAATAACAGTTGTAGAAATTGAAGTACGGGGCATACAAAAAAAAAAAATGTTTTAGACTGTACAATTTTAAATTAATTAGATTTTTTTTTTAAAAGTGGTCATGCTCACAACAGACTTACCAAGAACAATGTTTCGTAACTGCAAGCTTTTAAAGCTGATCTTCCCATTAACACCACGCATATTTATATTCTTGGCCAGGGAGTTTGTGATTGTTGCTGTCATTATTCTCCAAACTCCATCTCTGGTGTCTGTCCCACCTTTCATTGCCAACATGCTTATCTGTGAATTAACATTTATTTTATTAATTATTAAAATAAAATGCCAATTATCCACTAAAGGGATAGTTCAACCAAAAATATAAATTCTGCCATCATTTCCTCACCTCCACTTCTATGAGTTTCTTTCTTCTGTTGAACAAAGCAGAATTTGTTTTAAATGTTAACCAGACAGTAGATGGTAACCACTGGCTTCCATATTTTTTTTTTTTTTTTTTTTACCAATGTTACCTTTGACTGTCTGGTTACCAAAATTCCTCAAAATGTCTTCTTTGTGTTCATCAAAAGAAACCAACTCATCCAAGCTTAAGTTTTACATTTTCACAACATACAAAAAAACAAAACAAATATTATATATATATATATATATATATATATATATATATATATATATATATATATATATATATATATATATATACATACACACACACACACACATGCCTTTAGTAAGCCTAAACAAAACATATGTCTTGAATATAACTGACTTACCAATTGCTTTTGAAAGTCAGGAAATTTTCTCAATAGCTCCTCCAAGTTTTGCAGAGACTGAAGATCAGCTACTGGCAGTAGGTTTGCTTCAAGGCCTATGTCTTCTTCACTGACAGATTTTAGACCCTGAACTGTCCTATAGATTATCTTCATTTGGTCCATCATGATCTCTTGATTTGTGAGAATGTTACGCAGGAGGGCTGAAACAAAAGCAAGAAACTGAAATAAACCCCCTAAGTCCATATGGTACACAATATGTAAAAGTAGTACACGATAGTATCACATTTCCCAATAAACAAATACTTACAAGTTTCAAGAACAGCTTGATGTCTTAATAGTCCTTGTGGCTGGTGATAAACAATCCCTCTCTGACGCCGATCAGGGGAAATGCAGCTTCTTTGCAGTGGGTCAGGGGGAGAGTGACTTCTTTGAAAAGGGTCAGGGAGAGTATAATCTATCTCAAACAAGTCAGGAGAAATACAGCTTCTCTGAAACTGAATGTGTGTGGGTTCTCTTAGGTACATTAGAAGTATGATGACTTTGGGAATTAGGAGGGATATTTGGTAAACTATGTGGGGATTTGAAGAAAGTTAGAACAGATCATTTTAGGCATTTTCACAAGTTAAATTAATCAATTACCTTACTCAAAATAACAACTTATACTGCTTACAATTTTGTTGGCTTAGATTTGGCCAACACAGACTTCAGAGTAGATCCAGTCTTCTGCATCCTTTGGGAGTCAGAAGAAAATGAGTGAAAGATCTTCGGAGCTCTAGGCAGTTCTTCTTTTCTGTTCAGAGAAAGAGAAAGAAGCTATATGTCATGTAAGAAATAAGTAGACAAAAAAAAAAGAAAATTAATGGAAACTTACCTTTTCTTTGCATTATCTTTTGACTGATCAACACTAATTTCTTCATCCTCATCTTCTCCAGGAAAAAGTAGGTTCTTTGGCCTAAAGAATCACTTTGTTACTTACATATCATATACATACATATCTGCCACATTTTTCAATACATTGACTAAATATAATCATAGATTACAAATAAAGACAACTCACATTCTTCTTCGTTTGGGTTTAATTGGGGAATCCTCCCTATCTGTTGCAAGGTCTGTGTGTTCGGCAGCTTCAGGTAGTTTTAATCTTGCCTCACTGTAACTGTCTACAAAAGATTACAATAATTATATATTTATATATATTTATATATATATATATATATATATATATATATATATATATATATATATATATATATATATATATATATATATATATGGCCAACGTATCTGAAACATTTCAACACACAATCTATAAGGTAATACTTACTCGATGTAAATATAATTCTGACCCTGTGTGCAGTGGTCACATACATTCCTTTTCTTTGACCCAATTGGAAGGCACCACTTCTACTTCATTCGTTTTTTCAAAAATCACAATGTGATACATTGTCTAAACAAAATAAAATTGTAATTTAGTCATTTATATGCCTTTTCAAAATAATCTGTAGGAACACTTTTGAGTGGATAATGTGAGAAGAGAGACTATTTTTGGGAACTGTAATTGCACACAACATGTACCGCAGATACAAAGAAAGCAACAAAATATAAACTGCAGATTTACTGGACCCATAAACAACTGCATGCTACCAAAAAAATGTTTAAGTATAATGTAAATCAATAGCTGCCGTGTGGTTTGTTTAAATGCAGCAAAGGTATCACAACAAACTTGTCATGAAATGGCAGTCTGACATATTTTTGCACACTCTCCACTCTCTGAAAATGTTTCAGTGTAAAAGACAAGTTAGAAACCACGAAGATGTCCAACTCTGTAGAGTCAAAAGGGTATTCAAAGAATGATTCCTTGCATCTGTAGTCCCTACCGACAAAATATTACACTCCCCTATCAACAATAATATTTTCAACCAAAACAAACTTGTTCTTTATTTTGATGCAGGAATCTCTATTTGTAGTTTTTATAACTGCACCATCCATGGACAACACTTTAAACTGTTTTACTTGTCCTTTGAAAAATTGTGGTACTGGACCTTCAGTATGTTCCGATTTATAATCTTTGGATGTCTTTGCATTAAGATTACAGTTGGCGCTGGCTTCATCAATTTCAGACAACCTGCGGATCACTTGTGTCAAAGGATTTCATGGGCCTCTAACCAGTTTTTTAAGATGACCCAAGAAATTCTCATATGGAAAAGATGAAAATAAATCCAAATTACCATGGATTTTTACATCTTCACAAAGATGGACCAAACCATGAAAATTGTAAACTAAAAATTTGTGTCCATAAAGCTGACCAAAATGTTCAATTTTGTTAGATCATGGAAAGTGAGTGCTTTTATGCCAGAGTTTGCCATCTTTTTAAATAACTTTAATTTAATTGTTTTTATCAATCAATTTATATCCACATCTAAATATTTTATATTTAATTATTTTAACCATAATTATTACATTCCCTTTAATTTCATAGGACAATACTAGCCACTTGTATGGTTGTTCTCCTGGTTCAGTTTTGCCATAAATGGCCAATTGTACATTGCATTCCTAGATGTGACCTCTAAACATTACCCAGGTTGAGAACTATTGTTTTAGACAACAACAAAAAAATTATGTGATCAATTTCATTCTTTCAATGTAGATATTTTAATAGTACAGTATAATTATTTTCCTCTCAATCGCCTACAAATATGGCACACATGGGAATGAGATGACTAGCAATACATGACTAGCAAAAAGAACTAAGCAGGCCTCTGTGATCACAAATAAAAAACTTGGAGCATGTCCTTTTCATGTTAACCTGTTAAATGTCACCCCGTCCCGTATACAGGACGCCTACGTTGACTATACTATATTACAATCAAATCTAATCTAGACAAACTATATATCGTTGGAAAGGTCCAAGACTCCCAAATATATATTTTACCAATATTTTTTGTTAAAAATTATGTAGGAAAAGTAATAGATGAATTTATGACAAGAGTGCACCCTCAGAAATCTACATTACAAAAGGAGCTTTGACCTTGGTTTAAAAAAAAAGCCTTCCTCGTTGCCTTTTTCTCTATCACATTTTAGAAATCATCAGAAGTTATATATCACTTGAAAACATAAAATCATCTCCCACACCATTACACCACCAGTCTGCACAGTGGTAACAAGGCATGCTGGATCCATGTTCTCATTCTGTTTACGCCAAATTCTGACTCTACCATCTGAATGTCTCAACAGAAATCGAGACTCATCAGACCAGGCAACATTTTTCCATTCTTCAGCTGTCCAATTTTGGTGAGCTCGTGCAAATTGAAGCCTCTTTTTCCTATTTGCAGTGGAGATGAGTGGTACCCGGTGGGGTCTTCTGCTGTTGTAGCCCATCCGCCTCAAGGTTGTACCTTGGTTGTAACGAGTGGTTATTTCAGTCAAAGTTGCTCTTCTATCAGCTTGAATCAGTCGACCCATTCTCCTCTGACCTCTAGCATCAACAAGGCATTTTCACCCACAGGACTGTTGCATTCTGGATGTTTTTCCCTTTTCACACCATTCTTTGTAAACCCTAGAAATGGTTGCCCGTGAAAATCCAAGTAACTGGGCAGATTTTCAAATATTCGGACCGGCCCGTCTGGCACCAACAACCATGCCACGGTCAAAATTGCTTAAATCACCTTTCTTTCCCATTCTGACATTCAGTTTGGAGTTCAGGAGATTGTCTTGACCAGGACCACATCCCTAAATACATTGAAGCAACACCCTTGTGATTGGTTGATTAGATAATTGCATTAATGAGAAATTGAACAGGTGTACCTAATAATCCTTTAGGTGAGTGTAGATCGTTTACAAGTGTCAAAGGCTTCTTTATCTGGTGAATCATAATCATTGAAAAGGGACTCTCTGCGCCATGTCAAATCACTGTCAGTTCAATCTGAAGGAGCTCTAAGAAGGTGTTCCTTCTTGTTTCCCAATCAGTGCATTTTCTTTGACAAAGCAAACTTCAAGTTCAAGGGCAAGACTGAAGAGCTTACACAGTTTCAGAGTTGGAAACACAAGGAACCAGGCTGGAAAGTTATTGAACCTAGGGCACAGGAATTAAAGAAAGAGGCTCTTTATCGCAAATAATATGTAAATGGAAGCTAAGTATCATCCATCATACAGAAACAACTTCAACACAGAGTACCAAACCCATGAGCGTGGAAGGGAGAGAGTAGAAAAGGCAGCAGACAACACTGACAGCCTGCAGGCCCAGAAGATAGCAGCACATAACAAGACATATTGTGTGGTAAAGGATTACATTCTTAGGAATGTGATTGAATGCAAAGAGGTTGTCCAGCTAAGATCCATCTGCAACTTGTACATGAAGACATTGGAAAAATCAAGGTTTTCCTAAAGTAGTCAATGTGACATCAGAGGGTCAGTTAGAATTTTTTGAAGCATCGAAAATACATTTTGGTCCAAAAATAGCAAAAACTACGACTTGATTCATCAGTCTTCTCTTCCTGGTCTGTTGTGAGAGAGTTCAAAACAAAGCAGTTTGTGATATCCGGTTCGCGAACGAATCATTCGATGTAACCGGATCTTTTTGAACCAGTTCACCAAATCGGTTCACATCTCCAATACGCATTAATCCACAAATGACTTAAAGCTGCAGGTAACTTTTCTAAAAATGTATTTTTTACATATTTGTTAAACCTGTCATTATGTCCTGACAGTAGAATATGAGACAGATATTCTGTGAAAAAAATCAAGCTCCTCCCAGTGGTCCTATTGCCATTTGCAGAAACTCCATCGCTTTCGGTAAAAAACAACCAATCAGAGCTGCGGTCCGTAACTTTGTTTGTGTTCAAAATTTACAAAATGTATATAATAAGTGAGTACACCATGAATCAATTTTCCAAACCGTGTTTTTAGCTTGTCCTGAATCATTAGGGTGCACCTATAATAAGTGTTTATATTCGGACTATTTTAGATTGCTTCGGGGGTACCGTGGCGGTGATTCTTCATAGACATAAAAAGAGAGAAGTAGTTCCGGCTACGATGTTCTTCCGCAAGACGCAAGCAGTTCTGTTTATTAACCGTGTCAAAAGTTACCGACTGCAGCTTTATGCTGTTCACTTTTTTTTAATGTGGCTGACACTCTCTCAGAGTTCAAACAAACCAATATCCCGGAGTAATTCATGCACTCAAACAGTACACTGACTGAACTGCTGTGAAGAGAGAACTGAACATGAACACCAAGCTGAGCCAGATAACGAACAAAACATTGACTCGTTCACGAGTCAAGAACCGTTTCTGTCAGACGCGTCTGATTCGTGAACCGATGAGCTGATGATACTGCGCATGTGTGATTTAGCGTGAAGCAAACCGACACACAGAGTGTCTGAACTGAACTGATTCTTTTGGTGATTGATTCTGAACTGATTCTGTGCTAGTGTTATGAGTGCGGGTAAACCCAAAGCTTGAATCAAGGGCAATCATCGCCAATGACGTCATTACGTTGAGTGCAAAAGAACCAGTGAACCGGTTTCTTCATCCGGTTTATTGAATCGAACTGTCTGAAAGAACTACTGGTGATCTGAAAACCGATGCAACCGGTTCTTCACTCGAGAAATAAAGAGTGCCGTTTTACTGTTTACAATAGTTCAATAAACAAGAAGTTAAGAGTGTGAAGTGGTGTTTTAGACAACATATTTCTTTTTTATGTTGCATTTTTACATAAGATAATAATAATTTCAAACACAGCCACATCACTGTTTTGAGTCTCTGAGCAACACGAAGGTGTTTTGTTCCTGAATGAATGAACCATTTAAATGATTCGGTTCAATCACATTAAATCACTAATTAACAGTGACTTACTGCCACCTAGTGGCAGTTTTAATTTCACATTTAAAGTATCTTTTTATTTACATTTTCAAATATCAGTATTCAACGCTTTGTTTAATATATCAAAACACTGTTTATCGATTTGTAATTGCAGGTTAAACTATTCACATCCTGCACAAAACAGTGTGTAGATACATCAGATGCAACTTCAGATGCAGTTTTTTTGTTTTCCCCTGCATTGCAAAGATTAATTTTGTTTATACCAATTTCATAATTCACTGATTAAATTTAAGAATTTGACAAAAGATAATGAACACTTTAAAAAAAAAAAATGCTTTACAAAGGTAAAAATGCTCATAAAATGTAAAAATAAGTTTAAATTAATTGATAATTAATATACACACACACACACAACACACTCAGTAAAATATAAATACATATAAAATCCCAGAAAATCTAGAGATAATCATTTTTGTCAACATCACACCCCTGGTCGGGGCAGACTGTAGACTCGTACGTGTGCGACTGTGGATTTTTTTTTATTGCAGATGGAGATGCAGCAGAGGAAGTGGAGGGTGGGGACAAAATTAAAGTTACCCTCGAGGATGTCCTTGTGTTTGCTTCTGGGACATCTGCTTTACCTGTGTTTGGAGTCAAATATCACATTTCTTCACAAATGGAAACTGGCGGATGTTACCAGAAGCAAACACATGCACCATCACATTGAAGTTGCCCATTGTTCAGGAAAATAAACAGTTTTGTCATTTTATGATATCTGGTATCATGCAATCTCCAAAGTTTGGGGTAGCTTAAAAAACTCCCAGACCTTATCACTTTTAATATGTGGTGAATTGCTATTCTTTTTTTATTTGTACTTGTTTAGAGTACTGTTCATTCATGTTAGAACAATGTTCATTACCGTCACTTGTCTGTTTGTTTTGGATTCTCTGTTGGATTCTCATTGCTTCCTTTGGTCTTCCTTTGTTCAGTTTCTCCCGATACTCTTTATTTGTCTTAATAACAGATTAAATTTGAGTTTTATTTTAGATGCTCTTTGTTAAGTTCCCTTTGTTTGCTCTTGTATAAATTCCCTGTTTTCTGTCAGTCTCTGTCAGTTCTCATTGATTATCTGGTTTTCTCCTGCATTATTCCTTGTTCTTTTATGTTTGATGATTAAAGTATATCTTCTAGAATTATTCTTCATCATGTGCATTTCTAAAGACAGAGTTACGTGACTAAGTACATCTCTATAAACATCAAGTTTAACATCTATGAATGTAAACGTATGTGTGTACTTGTATTCCAGACATTCTGGGGACCAAATGTCCCTACAGGTACAGAAATAACAGTAAACTTTGGCCTTGTAGGGACCTTGTTTTAGGTCTTTATGAGGACACAAGCTTATAAATCATACAAAATGATTTCTGAAAATGTAAATTTAGGGGTTGGGTAGTTGACAGAGAGACAGCATAATATGGTTTGTACAGTATAACAACCATTCCACCGTTTATGAAATGGTCCAATAATTATAGGAATGACTGTGTGTTGTTTTTATACTACATTGTTTAAAATAGCCCCCTCAAGTATAGTAAAACCTGAGATCACTTTCATTGTGTGGATCAGTCCCCTGGGGAAATGGATCAATAAACACAACAAATATTTTTTGGAAGATGTAAAAATGCCGAAGGATTTGTGTGATGCGTAGGTTTGGGGATAGGGTTAGTGTAGGGGGAGAGCATATACAGTTAATTCATAGCTTCATTTCATATTTCCATTTTTTCAAACAAAACGAAAAAACAACAACAATAGGCTATAATTATAAAATCAAACCGTTTGTCATTTCTCTTTATTACTGTTTGTTCATATTTCGATTTGTTGTTAGTCACTCAAATAAAATAAAATATACAAAAAATTGACTGTGTGATGAAAAATGTAGTAATTTATTTATTTTATATATTTATACAATACATTTGTAAAAGAAATACTAAATTTGCCTCTGTGCCTGCATTTCAATGAAATTGTGTTTATTGAAGAAATTTTAATCAAATTATCATAATGAAAATAATAGATAAGGTACAGATTTTGCTTTTAGTGTTTGTTATGAACAAATATTAACTCAGATATTATACAAAACATAATTTGTATCAGTACTGGAGAAGGCCTTGCACAATGAAGATGACGAGACTTTTACACAACTGGGGGATAAAAAGGCCCCATGACATCTCATCCATTTAAAGGATTTCAATATGCAATTCAGCAGTATTCAATAATATGAGTATATAGGGCCTTATAAAAATAACAAATCTTTAAATATTATAAATCATCATGTCATAAACATTTTAATATTCATCCCTAGATGTACTACTTTAGATATTTTAAACATTAAATGGTAAATGTCAAAAGTCAGAACACACCGAACCAAAAAAAAGGAAAGAAAACTCTAGTACACTTTTAATGGATGTATAATAAAGGTTACATAAGGTTGAGCATCACTTACTTGCTTACTACTCACATTAGGATGTGAAATTTATTTTAAAAACACTTCGTCTTAGTGGCATGACATTTCTATTCATTTTTATTGTGGTCAATTTTGATTTTACATACAAAAAGTATGAAAAACCAAAATTGACCACAATAAAAATGAATAGAAATGTCTATAAAATCGGAATGCTTTCCTCATATCATTGGGAGGGTTTCAAGGGAAAAAAATTATAAAATCCTTTTCCAAAAGCAAACTCCTCCATATTCAGTTGCCTGACACTACTGTAACTTCACAATGGGTCGGCTTCTATGTTGAGATTAAACTATTAAACTCAAGTTATCCTAAACCTGTATAATTTTTTTTTCTGCTGAACACAAAGTAAGATATTTTCAAGAATGTTTGTAACAAAGCAGATATGGGAACTTCTAGAGGCAAAGAAGTTTGGCAGTACCCTACTGATGCTTGCAGTGCATTCCCATTTAAGAAAAAAAAAAAAAAAAAAAAAAAAAAGAAAAAAAAAAAAAAAAAAATATATATATATATATATATATATATATATATATATATACACACACACACACACACACACACACACACACACACACACATATATATATATAAATTATATATTTTTTATTTTTTTTTGCACGATTACTAAGGTCAGGAAATGCAGCTGCTTGAAATGGACAAAATTAATTGGAAATTAGTGATAATAGTGATAAAACAGATATAGAGAAAGCTACAGGCACACTGGGTTCCCACTTATTCTTTAAAGATTTGTGAATGTTGCTGCTATCATAGCGGGGGCCCAGCACATCTCTGAGAGCTGTTATCAGTTGTTTTTTGTTCATCTAGAGTAGATGGAGGAGGATCTGGGCCCTGCCATTGTGGCAGCAGCTGGAGAGCTCTCACTGCAGGACAACGAGCTGGACACACAGGCTTCAGGGGCAGAGGGGCCTGACGATTTTTACTTGATGTCTGGGGGCCTGCAGTGGGAGAGTTTGGTCCCAGCTTACACCAGTTCCTCCATTTTCTGTGAGAAGTTCAGAAGTGGAGATGCTGGAGAGAGGGATAATGTGATAATGTGGCTCTGGTGTTTCCAGTGACTGTGATGTGTTGTCCTGGCTTGCCTGGTTTTCCAGAAAGTCACCTATGATGTGAAATTATTAAAATCAAGTTCTCTTAGCCTTATTTTGGAATGATCTGAAGCATTTTGATATTTAAAAGCTGTATTATGTGGGTTTTAGAGAGGATTCCAGTAATTCATGCAAGGAAGAGGTCAAACGGGTATCAGGCTTTAGCTCTTTATCTTGAGTGATGGAAACCCCACTTTTGTCTTTTGATTTTCCCTGTGAGATTCAGAATGTAACTCTGGACTCATTTATCATGGGTTCGCTGCCTAAAGTTGACAACACTGGAGGAGTTATTTTTATACAATCATTCATAGAGGAGTATCTAGTTAACTCAGGCTTTCTGGTGTCAACTGACAGGTCTCAGTATTGTGGTCATCCAGTGTAAGACTCGGGGCCTTTTTGGCTGTTTTGGCAGTTTTGATCAAGTCTGATTTGTTATGAAATCTTACATCATATACTAACAATATACATGTGGCATGCATGGCTGAGAGCCGCGGGAACCAGTAAACATTCACACAACTTTAATTACAAAATAAAAAGTAAAGCGGCAGCTCCTCACAGACATAATAAAACCACAACATAAAGTCCAGGCCTGTCCTCTCTAGTCTTGCACTCAGACTCACTCTGTTCCCACGGCTCTCAGCCCCTGCACTGTTTGCCACAATGATGTTTGAGGTCTTCTTGATATATGAAACACATTTCTCACTGAAGACAAGTGAAATGTCTCTCTGCAATGTGAAGCCTCATGTGATTATCAACGGTTGTTTATGTCTGTAGCTCTTAACACATTGATCACGTGTAAACCGCTTCTCACTAGTCTGACAGTTCATGTGATAGTTAAGGTTTAGTTTTGTAGTGAAGTTCTTCCACACAGTTTGCAGATTTAAGCCTTTTCTCTCGTGTGAATTCTCATGTGCCCGTTAAAGCTTGTTTGTCGTGTGAAACTGTTTCCACACAGTTTACATGTGAACGGCTTCTCTCCAGTGGCGGAGCCAGGACGTTTTCATAGGGGTGGCCAGGGAGGGACCAGCAACCAGTCTGAGGTGGCACAGAAATCTTCATTATTTCAATGTAAAAATGTGTTTGACTATAATGTACTGGAGTGTTTTCATTCCAAAAACACAACTAAGTACAATTAATTTCTACTAAACTGTAATTGAGATATTTGTGAATTAGATCAAGTAATACTGAGTGAACCTAACAATTTTTGTATTATTCCTCTCCTCCAGGTATTTCATAAAGGGGCTCACTATAGCTTTATTGTTCATTCAACTTCTCAAAACTCCCAAATGCTTGCTCTCCAATATTGCAAACTAATGGATGAGACACGCAGAAAGATGTGAAGATGGCTGGAAGTCTACAGTAGACATAAATGCCAGGATATAAAATTTGTCATTTTATGCATTTCAATATATGTTCTACTAGATTTGTAAAATTTGTAATTTAATGCACAAATAAATGTGAACAGTACACTTAAAATAGTATAAGTGCACTGTGATCACGTTTATCTATGCATTAAATTACAAATAAAAATACATATCAGTTTGTGAATTATAGAATATATTTTAGTGCATGCAATTGAATGACGTTCTTGAATGCTGCATATACATGCAAAGTTTGCAGCTTTAATCATCTTTTTGGAGATTGCATGACTGACGACAGAACTGGGCATGTATGCTCATATTTCTTGTGCGGGTTATATACGATGAAGTTACATAGAGCGTGCGCAACATATCTGTGTACTGTTGAAGAGTATGCGCCGTGAGCAAAGTAAAACAGCTTATGGGACAGGAAAGTTTGTTTTACTGACATATAGGCTTGTCTTACAACATTTCATCAGACCAAAGTTCACAGTTGTTCTACTTAAGCTGATTTGACTGTTGTAGCTCGTTTGACTCGCGCCTGACGCTGAGGTGAAGAAGTGTGCTTCTGAAAATTCTCCCGTTTGATGTGGTCATAGAGATACGGTGCTCATTTATATCTTAATAAATGCATTTCTTGGTAAAAAAAAAAAAGGGACAAAAACGGCAGTTCTGAGTGTGTTGGCCATGCTTTCATCAATGGTGGCCATGAATACCCCTGGCCACCCCCTGGCTCCGACCCTGCTTCTCTCCAGTGTGAACTCTCTTGTGCCTGTTAAAGTTTCCACTTCGATTGAAACTCTTTCCACACTGAGAGCAAGTGTAAGGCTTCTCTCCGGTGTGGATCCTCATGTGCCTTCCGAGGCTTCCTTTTTCAATGAAACTATTCCCACACAGTTTGCAGGTGTAAGGCTTCTTTCCTGTGTGAATTGCCATGTGAACCTTCAAAGTGCTTTTATGAGTAAAACTATTTCCACATTGAGAGCAAGTGTAAGGCTTCTTTCCAGTGTGAACTATCATGTGCCTTTTAAAGTTTCCCTTTTTAGAGTAACTAAGTCCACACTGATGGCAGATGAAAGACTTTTCTCCTGTGTGTATTGTCATGTGGTTTTTAAGGTATCTTTTTTGATTGAAACTCTTTCCACACTGTTGGCAGGTGAAAGGCTTTTCTCCGATGTGAATTCTCAGATGAACTTGAAGTTTTCCTTGTTGATCGAAACTCTTTCCACATTGATGGCAGGTGTAATTACATCTAGTTCCAGTATTTTTATCTCCTTCTCGTGACAAAGTCTTTGCAATCTGTGAGCAATTAAATGAGTTTTGTCCATTTATGAAATCATGTTTCTTACACTGATTTTTACTGTGTATTTCATTCAGTTCTTCACTCTCTTCTTTCAGATCTAGGATGAAAAGATATAAATACAAGTTAACACCCATTTAAAAGCAACAGTAAAATAGAAATCAATAATGGCCAAATCTAACATAAAAAAAGTGTCAAACTCAGCCATAGTCCTGCAGAACTCAACTCCAACCCGCTCAACACTCCTACCTTTAGTTTTCAAGAAATTAAGCCCCAGATTGAGGTGTTTTCAGTTAGAGTCGGAGCTAAACTCTGCAAGATTGTGGCACTGCAGGGACCTGTTTCATTAAGTAGTTTCAACCAACTGAACAAAGTCTGAATTGACTTACTCTGTAATGGAAACAGTTTTGGGCTCAGAACAGCTGCATTGAGTTAGTTCAATCAACTCTGAGTAGGTTGACCGAGTTTAGAGAGTGCACAACTACTCTGAAAAGCCATGATCAATGGAGCTCAGAAATTAGGATTCACCATGTTAATAGCTCCTGACAAAAATACATCTGCATACTTCCTGATCAATATACAACTTATATTTTTAATCACTGTTATAGGGTACTTCCAGGCAAAGGTCATCCTTACCATGAAACAAAAAAATACAAACAGACATGTTCTTAAAATGATGTGTTGTACTGTTTTCAAAATGAGAAAAACCAAATAATATATTTATGATGTGCAGCAAAATATAATTGGCCTTCAAAAATTAGTGAAGTAGTTTTAAGGAAAGAGCTAGAGCAGTGAAAATTCCCATTTCCAACATCAGGGCAATAATTAAGAATTTCCAACCAGTTATAAAACTGCCTGGAAGAGGACATGTGTCTATATCGTCCTAATGCACGGTGAGGAGGAGAGTTTGAGTAGCTAAAGACTCTCCAAGGATCACAGCTGGAGAATTGCAGAAAAAAGTCTCGGGGTCAGAAAACCTTTAAAAAAAAAAATGGTCAAACAGTACTTACATTATTAATCGAAAAGTAATCGAAACCGAAATTTAGAACCTCTAACCGACGTAATTTTCCCATGCCGGTTATTTCGGTTATTTCCTGTTAATACTTCCACCTTAAAAGCGTGTGTAGCCACATGATTCTGCCAGTCAGTGGCATAAAAGCAAAACACGGACGTGAATGGCGATTCAACACATAGTGATGGTGCACGAGTCTTCACTTAACTTTGTCAGTTGTATTTGTTTTATGGTTTGGATGTTCAAGCGATTAGACCATAGGATGTGTATTATTATATCGAGCTATCATGTTCGCGCAGCTGCATTGTGGCACGAAAACTCATAGCTGTGAAGATCGTGCACACAGAGGAACGCAGTTGTCAGCGCTGTCCTGTGATTTATCACTAAAGTGTCTTAGAGTCTCAAAATGTATTATAGCATATTTTTCTTCTTTTGAAGGAACTAGGCTATTTACAACCCCCAGCTTCACAATAATATAGAGACGCTATGACTAATTCACACACGCAATCACTTTGTACTGGTACTGTTTACCTTTAATATTTATCACTTACACCAAGCAATAATATGTAAGAAATGTTACAAATATAGATAAAATAACTGCTGATAGTGAGCTATGATCGTTCTTTCAATAGGAAAAAATATCCCAGCTTTAATAGTCGATCTCAACCGTCTGGCTGAGAATTTTTTTTTTTTAAGTTCCTCCTGCACCTCAACGAACAAAAACAAATCGCAGTTTAAACAAACAGAAAAGGATGTGTAAGAGCCCACTTCAGCACCGCGGTGTTCTAGTGTTCAGGGCTCACGCAGAGAGAGGCATCTCAAAACACTTGAACACCAATTTTGTCTGTTTTTGCTCTTGTTCCAACAAATACATAAAAAATATGTGAAAACACCCATCTTGGATGGTATGTTCGAAAAAACTGTCAGTTATTTTTTTTTTTTAAGTTCCTCCTGCACCACAACGAACAAAAACAAATCGCAGTTTAAACAAACAGAAAAGGATGTGTAAGAGCCCACTTCAGCACCGCGGTGTTCTGGTGTTCAGGGCTCACGCAGAGAGAGGCATCTCAAAACACTTGAACACCAATTTTGTCTGTTTTTGCTCTTGTTCCAACAAATACATAAAAAATATGTGAAAACACCCATCTTGGATGGTATGTTCGAAAAAACTGTCAGTTATGTCTTAAGTTCAAGTAAACAGTTGAGAAAAAAATCGTATGTGTATTATATTGGATGCATTCATTGTCCCTTAAAGTGACCGCACCTTATAGGGCTTGGGCGCCGCATTGCATACTGGGATGTGGCGGGCATGTTCATGAACAAATAAACAGAACGAACATAAAAAATTCAAGACTTTCAAACAGGGCCCACTGCTACAACCTGAACCAGGGCCCCGCAAACCCCAACTATGGCCCTGTTTAAAGCACAAGTAAGTGAACTATGAGGGCAAAAAAAACTAAACAGAAACAAAATAATCCTTCATTAATCGAGGTAAAATGTTTAATTAATCGAGTTTTTGAGTTTAGGCCATAATCACGCAGCCCTAACATACATCACCACATGTTGTTTGGGAGGGTTTCAAGAAAAATTATCCTAGCTCATCCAAAAACAAACTAAAGCATATTCAGTTATCAGACAATACTGGAGATTCAAATGGGACTGGCTTCTATGGTGAGATGAAACAAAAAAATGAGCTTATTAGCAGCAAACACTCAAGAAGGGTTTGGTGAACACTGAGAAAAAAAGTACCCCATGTTTACAATGAAATATACTGCTGTATTTTTATGTTGTGGGCCTATATTAGGTCCTGGACATCTAGTTTAGACACATGGCATCTTTGATTCTATCAAATATCAACAGATGAAAAATCAGTAAGTGACTGACTCAGAAATCTTATGATGGACCATGTTTGGATCTTCCAACCGTACAATCGTCCAAACACAAACCTCAAAAACAACACAGAAATGGGTCACTGAGCTCAAAACCAAGCTTCTGCAAAAGCCATTCAAGTCCTCTGACCTGAACCCTATAGAAAATGAGAGGAGTGAACTGAAGAGGAGAACCACCAACATGGAGTTGGGAATTTAAAGGGTCTGGAGTGATTTTGGATGATGGAATGATCTCTGATCTCTTGTTCTCTAACCTCATCAGGGATTATAGGAGAAAATTTAGACCTGTTAAACTGGCACATGGAGGTTTCAAAAAGTATTGAATAAAAGGGGGCTGTTAATTGTGGTCAGTGTGCATTAGAGAAAAACATTTATTTCATAATTATATTTCCCCCCATTTTAAAATCTTATTATCCAATGAAAGGATACATTTTTGTAAAAAATGTTGATTAACAATGCAGATTAATTTTCACACCCTTCTTTGATCATATTTACCTATGGCCAATATTTTTGGCCATGACTGAACATGAACCACATGTTTTCAACTAGTGTTGGGCGAGATGGCCATTTTTCAGATCGTCATATCGTCAGTCCGTGATATCAACGATACACGATATTATCGTGCATGGGTGGAGCAAGAGAGAGACTCTTTTGTTCTTATCAAAGCATAAGTGTTTGGTGTTTTAAATCATGCAGGTGCACGAGAGAGAGTCTATGGAATCACGAATAATCAAAAAATATACTTTCAAACATACTGATAAACTAACGTTAAATATAAAAATACTGTATTTAAAACAGCTGGTTCATATATAGTCTAAATATTCTGCAAAATCAGTCGATGGTGAAAATGAATGGTATAGTTTATTTGAAGTTCAACACTAAGATTGGGCATAAACGAACACGTTAAATATAAAGTATTCAAAACAGGTAAGTTCATATATTTAGAGTAAATTTGAATTGAACTGCTGCATCAGTCACAAAGCGCTCCGGACCGAGCGCCTCATGACGAGACCAACACACCACCACAGAAACAAGAATGAGATGCATCTAACATAACTGTGTCATTAAACTCGGTTAGTGAGGGATTGATTAAAATATTGCTCATATAATACAAAATATTGCATTGTTTGAGAAGAGTATGTTGCCGTGTACCAGCCATTAAATGTGTGGGACACCAACTCCTCATTTTCTATCGCTTTCATTTCATGGATTTAACGAGTTATCCAAATCAAAGCATTACAACTTCACTGACTAACGTTACTGGCTCTAATCCTCTTTTGCGCGCGCTGTGTGTGTGTGAAATACGGTGCTGAAGTGAAATAGCAGGGCAGTTTGATAGCCTCATTATAATAGGCCACCTAATAAAAAACTAATATATAGTAAGTTATTATTATTATAATCTAATACATTAATAGGAGAATGAGCCTAATATCGTCTTGACTATCAACATAGAAATCTTCTTACGTCGATATCTCTGACTATCATCGATACAAGATACTATATCGTCTGTCAGCACAACCCTATTTTCAACCCATTTTTGGGCCACAACACATTTCTGTCAGATTGTCAGGGAGCTCAATCTGAGAAAAGAACACGACAAATAACAAATTAGACAAAAATGTAAATAAAGCTTTTCATTTTATTAGTGTGTGCCGTGGGTGTGTGCATGAGTGAGTGTGTATAATCATGCAGGCTGCCGTTGATGTCCGCTGAGTCGCTGACTGTTAAAAATTTTACGGAGTGAAGAGGGAACCGTATTTAACCCAACAATTAGGTTATAATTAAAAATAACCCAACAACAACAAAAAATGACCCAACAAATTTTAAGAGAACCCAAAACAGTTACCCAATATGTGTAACCCAACGGTTGGGTACCGTATTTTTCGGACTATAAGTCGCACCTGAGTATAAGTCACATCAGTCCAAAAATACGTCATGATGAGGAAAAAAACATATACAAGTCGCACTGGACTATAAGTCACATATATTTAGAACCAAGAACCAAGAGAAAACATTACCGTCTCCAGCCACGAGAGGGTGCTCTATGTCTTCAGTGTGGACTACAGGAGCAATGAGCAGCATAGAGCGCCCTCTCGTGGCTGTAGACAGGAATGTTTTCTCTTAGTTTATTTCTCTTGGTTCATGTCAAATTAATTTTGATAAATAAGTCGCACCTGACTGTAAGTCGCAGGACCAACTAAACTATGAAAAAAAGTGCAACTTATAGTCTGGAAAATACGGTAAATAAAATAAAAAAAAACTATGTTTTTTAGTACCAATTAAGTATAAAAACAGTACAAATATATTTCTAACAGTCAGAGGGCCCATGCTTGGACCATTTACTCCCCAAACAAAGGTACAATCAAAGTGTATGAAACACTCACCCAAAATAAAACATAGCAAGATAATCGTTTTCATGAGTTGTTGGTTATTTGGAAGAGATGCACAAAATAACCAAATATATTTAAAAGCTCACACATCTTTACTGACTAGTTCTGAACAGTACACATTTTAATGATTATTCAGAGCATCAAGATAATAACAAGAGATGCATGTATCAGGCCCAAACAAACTACAAACAACCACACTACAAACAATACAAAACAAAAATTCTATAATAAACAGAAAAGATTAATTCATTCTTTACCTGGGTCTACAGTCTGTGATTACCTCACCTCTTGTCTGTTAAGTCTTCAGGTTTAAGTCATTTCTTAATCACGTGACAGACCCATGCGCTAAACCAATGGGATTTTCCTTAGTTGTCAGTTATGTTTAGGAATATTAATGTTAGTAAAGCACTTTTGAGGATGAGTAGAAAAAATTTATGACAGACAACAGATATAATCACTATTAATTCACATTATGTAAAACAAAGTGTTTGTTTGATATATTTGCATTATTAAGTGATATAAATGTATGGTTTTCATTGTTTCAGAAGTAGATTTGGGGGTTTGATGTTACACAAAATAACCATTTGGTTCAGACTACCTTTGTCCTATTTTAACATTTCTCTATTTCTGTAGAGCTGGACATTTTAATAATGATCAAATGAGAATGAAGAGAATGAAAACCAACCTGTTTGTTCCTCAGTATCTTCATGTTTGACTCTGAATGTGTCTTCAATCTTCACGTCTTCACTCTCCTCTTTAATAAACTCCATCTTTATAAAAGTGTGTGTCTCTGTGTCTTCATGTTTGACTCTGAATGTGTCTTCAATCTTCACGTCTTCTTTAATAAACTCCAACTTTATAACAGTGTGTGTCTCTGTGTCTTCATGTTTGACTCTGAATCTTTCTTCAATCTTCATGTCTTCTCTCTCCTCTTTAATAAACTCCATTTTTATAACAGTGTGTGTCTCAGTCTCTTCAGCTGGAGTTTTTCTGTGTCTTTGAATACTGTCCTGTTTAAGATGAACAGAAAGAAGAATAAACTCAATCTAAATCTCTGGGTGCGTCTCAATCTGATCCCTAGTTCAGTAGTCAGCGCACTAGTAAGGGATTCACTCAAAGAGTCACGGTTACAGAACTTAAATCACCCGATGAATAAAAAAACAAAAACAAAATAGCAAATTTAGGGACACAAAATAAAATATTTCTAATAAACCTTACTATTGAACTTACCTAGTTCCTAAAATAGGCTTCCTGACAATATTCATATTTATAATAAGATTATATTTGGTGTTTACTGATTTGTAAATTATATTTAACAGATTACAATGTAAATGAAATTTTTTTTTGTTGTTTTAAGCGTGCGCTGATTCGAATCACTGAATCATTTTAAGAATCATTTGATTCAATTGACTCGGATCTTCAAAAAGCTCAGTTTCTCCATCACTACTCGATGATGAACTGATTCAGATTGAGAGAAAGATGAGACACAACTTTTCTGTTATGCTGTGTTCACACCAAACGCGAATAGAGCGTCTGGCGCGAATGATTTCAAAGTTAAATCAATGCAAAGGCGTGTTTACGCGCGTCTGGAGGTCTCGCGGCAGGAATGAGGCGTTTAGCGTGTCTATTTCGCGCGAATGACGCAAATTGACGTGAGAATGGTGCTTTGTGCATTTAAGCGTTTGACGCAAATTCGCGCCTGCTGCCAGAGTTGAAATTTTTTTACTTTGCCGTTTAATTCAAAGTTAATTCGAAGTTCATTTTAAATAGAGCATCAAATACGTGTCTACCACGTCTAGTTTGCCACTTGACTATTTTGAGATCATTCGCGCGTGAAATGAACTTCACAACAGACGCAAATCCGCGTCATGGGGGGGGGGCTTCTGCCAGCTGAGTTCACGCAGCATTTTCAACCGCCATTTTATTCGGATTATTTTCAAAATATAACTGTTATTGTGTCATGAAATGTATTTTTAAAAGTATTTCAAGAATGTAGTTGTTTTAAACTTAAATATGCGGTTTGTTTATAATGACAGCGTCTATTTAAAAAATGTGTTTCGCCGATCTCTGAGATGAGCTCCATGCAATCAGCGGGAGCTTCGTCATCATATATCCGCCGAGAGCAGCCTCAGCTCAGCTAGACCTTCTGACATTTGCTGCTGGCTCGGATGTCTCTTTAGTGGTTCAATATAAAATATAATTCATTTGGGATAAAGTGAAACGTTTCTTATCTTTGGCCTTTATTCAATTTATCTATTAATATGTTTTTATGTTCCTGTAGCTCAACTGGTAGAGCACTGCGCTAGCAAGCAAGCAAGCACAAGGTTGTGTGTTCGATTCCCCGGGAACACATGATATGTAAAAAAAAATTGATAGCCTGAATGCACTGTAAGTCGCTTTGGATAAAAGCGTCTGCTAAATGCATAAATTTATATATATATATTTATATATATATATATATATATATATATATATATATATATTTATATATATATATATATATATATATATATATATATATATATATATATATTAGGGGTGTAACGGTTCACAAAATTCACGGTTCGGTTCGATACGATACACTGATGTCACGGTTCGGTTCGGTTCGGTTCGATACGTTTTAGATACAGCAAAATGTAAAAACATCTCAACTTTTCAGAATGCCGCAAGCGCACCGCGGGTCATGTGACAAGAACCAACCAATCAGCTTCATCCTTTCCCGTAACAACGTTGAGAGCTCAGCCAAGATGAAGGAACAGCTGATCATAGTTGTATATGGATTGCAATTTTGAAATAAATTCAGTAGCAGAGCTACTGCAAGCGATTTTTAGAGCTGCAAATCCATTTATCCTTCGCTGAAATTTCCGCGTCTCATGGAGAGAGCACGTCATTGTTGCTTAGCAAAGACAGACGCCTCATGAGCGCATCTGCCCGAGCGCTTTGGAAAGGAGGAGAAAGACGCGCTTAGCGTTTTCCATGCGTTTTTAGGCACGATATGTGAACGGCCCCTAAGGCGCTCGCTCACTCAGCACGCGCTGAAGGCTCGTTGCAAAATGTCTAATGCATTTAACAGACCAGAAATATAAGATCCTAAAATAACCAACAGGTCTGGTGTTTGGGTTGGATTCCCTGTAAGCTATAGTGTCTAAATGCTGCAGGGATAGTTTGCTGCGTGCATGTTTCTCCTTTTTTTCGTCTTTTCCCAGATAGTACTGACGCATATATCCCAGATATTCCCGCTGGTTTTTTTTTTTTTTTTTTTTTGTAATCCCGCTGGTGTACCCTGTCATGTTGCAGATGCGACATACCGTTGTTTTTTTATCCACCACTCTCTTGCCATCACCATTATAGCTTAAAGGGAATCCAAAGTGCACCCAAACACCAGACCTGTTGGTTATTGGAGGATCTTCTCATTTCTAGTCTGTTAAACGCATTGGCTATTTTGCAACGAGCCTTCAGCGTGTACTGAGTGAGCGAGCGCCTGCTGAGTAGCCTAACATAAACATATAAGATGGTGTTTTTTTCTTCTTCGGGAGTGTCAGGGGCGTTGCCTGTTACGTTGTTTGGGTTATTGGGCTACCTTGTTGAACGCATATCATTATATTTCTTTCTCTCTCTCTTTTTTTTTTTCAAATATAATTAATTACTCCAACGAACCGTTCGGTATACATAATGCGTACCGCGTACCGAACCGAAAGCGTCGTACCGAACGGTTCAATACGAATACGCGTATCGTTACACCCCTAATATATATATATATATATATATATATATATATATATATATATATATATATATATATATATATATATGTCCTTTTTATTCCTGTCTCTATAGAAATATGAACTTTTGTCATATAGCTCCGGTTGACTGCTCACTGACAACATCAGTCGTTCCTCCTTGTCGCGTCTTCTGCGTGCGCTTACCGCCCCCACAGAGTTCAGCGTTGCCCTTCATATACAACGCGATTTGCGCTGTGCTGCGCTATGGCGTAGGCGGAGTTTTAAAAACTTTTAGCGGGAGCTCTTTCATGCTGTGTTCACACCAAACGCGAATAGAGCGTCAAATTCGCGTCTACCGCGCTTAGTTTGCCGCTTGACCATTTTGAGTGCATTCACGTGAAAAACAATCGCTTGAAGCGAAATTGACGCGCGTTCGAGGCGAAATCCGCTTCTAGTGGGAGGGGCAAGTGCTAGCGGTTGTCTGTTTGCAAGATGGCTGATGTTGATCAAGTATTCATCAAGAAAGTTACCGCTTTATATTTGCTCTGGAGAGCAGAACAGCGGCGTAGGGGTCAGCGTCACCGTACTTGGGTCCACCAGACCCTCCGGAGGCGTTCCCAGTTTGGTGAGTTTCATCATTTGCTGCAGGAGCTGTGCCTGGATGACGGCCGCTTTCAGCGGTACTTCCGCCTGTCTCGCGCCCAATTTGATGCCCTGTTGTCCCGCGTCGGAACGAGGATCACTCTCCGGGACACCAACTACAGGCGCTCTATAACAGCTGCGGAGCACCTGTCCATCGGTCTTCGGTTAGTAAATGTGTAACGTCATACGCGCGAATGAGGCAAATTTGCATCTTCCGTGCCACGCTTCACGCCCCATTCGCGCCGCGTAAACGCGCCTTTGCATTGACTTAACATTGAAATCATTCGCACCAGACGCTCTATTCGCGTTTGGTGTGAACACAGCATCATAGTCTGTTGTTCCTCCTTTCGGTCAGCAGCAAAAATGTATCTGTCCCGTTCTAAGAAGCAAGCGATAGAGCTAGTCCTGCTGATGAGAATTAAGAGAGAAGCAAGGAAGAAGAGGCTGTGGGTACGACCTCAAACTTGTATCGTACAGCTCAGGAAATTCTGACACACACAGTACTAGCCGTTCATCCATTTTGATTTCCGTGCTTGTTTGGATCCCCCGATTCTATTGGTCGCGCTGGTAATTGTCACAGAGCACAGTGGCAAAAGTTACACTGCTGTGTAAAAAACTGCTCCAGTGTCTCACACGATTGTCGTGGAAACCGTAGGAGCCATCTTTTACAGTTTTTTCATTTCCCTACATGCAAAAAGCATGAGGGAGAGCATGTCTCCGATGTGACAAAGAGACATCGGATTTCTTGGGTGGCAGCAATTAGAAGAAAGGACATTACTTTCGACCGCATCTCCGAGTCGATGAGAGTGTGTTCTCTGCATTTTCATTCGGGTAAGTTCTCTAAAAATTGGTGTCCTTAAAGGTTGGATTTTTTTAAATTAAGGCAATTAGATCAATTTCCAAAAGATGAATTTTTTTATTCCTTTTTTTAGTAAACTTTAGCATGGGTCTATTAACTTATGCTTAGCACTGTATCTACCAAACTGTTGTTTCTTTGAAAATACTTGATGGCCAACCATCAGTGTTGTTGTTTTTAACAAAACTAGTTGAGATTCTGTTCATGACATTATGCTTGCTTGTCGGTGAAATGATCTCGCAGTAATGTGTTTGCCCCACACAGTGGTTCTCTACACTAACTTTCCCCACTCTGGAGGACATCACAAAGATGCATTGTTCCCTCATGTCCTTAGCCTTTTTTCTGCAAGATGTTTTAATGTAATGAGTTATCCAGCTTAAAGCTTTGATTCATTTTATGAGTTTTCTTAATCAAATTATTATGTTCTAGGTAAACCATCATATGAGATGTTGGAGAACCACCCTGACTGGAAACCATCTTTGCGGTTAGGCCACAGTGAAGTTAAGCAAACAGATGAAGTGAGATTTCTGCGACAAGTAAATCGCAGGACCCAGCACCAGGAGCAGCCGCCATCCCCGGGACAGCACCAGGTGCAGCTGCCATCCCCGGCACAGCACAAGGTGCAGCCGCCATCCCCGGGACAGCACCAGGTGCAGCCGCCATCCCCGGCACAGCACAAGGTGCAGCCATCATCCCCGGGACAACACCAGGAGCAGCCGCCATCCCCGGCACAGCACCAGGAGCAACCATCATCCCCGGCACAACACCAGGAGCAGCCGCCATCCCCGGCACAGCACCAGGAGCAGCCATCATCCCCGGGACAACACCAGGAGCAGCCGCCATCCCCGTCACAGCACCAGGAGCAGCCGCCATCCCCGGGACAACACTAGGAGCAGCCGCCATCCCCGGGACAACACCAGGAGCAGCCGCCATCCCCGGCACAACACCAGGAGCAGCCGCCATCCCCGGCACAGGAATGTGCACTCTGCTCATCTAGACGGGATGTTATCAACAGTCTTTTGGAGGAAATCAAAAAGCTGAAGGAGGAGCTTGAAGAGTACCAGATGAATGAGAACTTTCTGAGTGGTGATGATAACAGAGTGAAGTACTACACGGGACTTCCGACCTATCTAATGTTTCAGACACTTCTGCTCAGTTTCACGCCTTATCTGCCTCAAGTTAGTTTGAAGAAGCTCTCACCCTTTTCAGCTTGTCCTGATGACTCTTATGCGCCTTAGACTAGACCTGCCAATACAGCACCTCGGCCGTCTGTTTCGGGTGCATAGGACAACAGCCAGTGATGCCTTTCACCATACTCTTAGTGTGATGTACTCACAGCTGTCTCCATTGGTGTACTGGCCAAGCAGAGAAAGTTTATTGACCAGTATGCCACACCAGTTTGTGGAATCGTTTGGAAAACATGTGGCTACAATTGTGGACTGTTTTGAGGTTTTTATTGAAAAACCCTCAAATGTACTTGCAAGGGCACAGACTTTTTCTCAGTATAAACATGCATACACCATGAAATATCTAATTGTGATTACAACCCAGGGTGTAATTTCTTTCATATCCTGAGGGTGGGGTGGGCGCGCTAGTGACAAACACATAACAGAGCAAAGTGGTTTCCTCAACAAACTGTTGCCAGGTGACATTGTGCTGGCAAATAGAGGATTTAATATCAGGGAAAGTGTGGGTATGATGTGTGCTGAGGTTAAGGTACCTACTTTCACAAGGGGTCATGCACAGCTGGAGGCAAAAGATGTGGAGGAGACTAGGGCCATAGCACATCTCAGGATTCATGTGGAGAGGGTGATCAGTGTTGTGCGGAATAAATTTAAATTCCTACACTCAACTGTACCTGTGAACATGCTTCTCAAATGTGAAGGTGAAAACATAATGGCGTTGGACAAGATTTTCACTGTTTGCTGTGCCTTGGTAAATATGTGCAAAAGTGTTGTCTGAGTGCAGACTTTGTTTAAAATAAAGTGTAATCTAATCTACTATGAAATTACTGTAAATTTGAAATAAACTCTTTGAACACCTTTATATGATAACAGTATTTATTGAGAACTCACAATGAACAGTGTATGAATGTTTTCACAATATGCTCTTAATAAATCACAATAAAAAGTGCATTAATGTAAACAAAAAGTGCATTAATGTAAACAATAAAAAGTGCATTAATGTAATGTGCATCAAACATTAATCAGCACAAGAAGGGCAAAACCAAGGAGTATCAGCAGAAGGGGTGTCCACAAGCCCCACACAATGGAAGTGATACCACTGTACTGTACAGTTCTCGTTGTCACATGCCACCATTTGACCTTTCTCTGATCCAGCACAGAGACACCACACTGACTTATTTCTCTTTGGTGCTTTGTCTTTTTTGGCAGGCTGCTTTCTTGGTGTCTTAACATGCACTTCCAGTGGCTGTTGTTGCTGTAGCACACTGGGGCCAAACGATGCTTGGGAGGTAGGTGGTAGTGTGAAATATTGCACCACGAGTTCAGGGAGAGTCACCTTCAGGAAGAACTCCTGTGCCTTCTGAAGCCGTGCCTTCCAAAAAAAGGTGTCTGGAGTACACAGTCCTTTAGTGTCCACACTACAAAGTCACAGTATGCACTGCTGGTTACAAAAAGTGGAGTCTGGACCTGGCTGTAGTACTGGTGGTTCTTCTTGAGGTGCACCTGACCATCAACCACATGCAGGCAGAAATTGCGGTCATCTGATGCACATGCATCAAGGACTGTGTAGTCCTTGTACTTAGCTGAGCATTTTATTTCAATGCAGCCCTTTCCACAACAGGTGCAACTCACAATGGCATCTGGTGATGCTCCTACTTGTGGGAAGGCCGGGTTGACAAAAAACCCACAAGTTTGCACTTGTTGATTTCTGTGCTGTTCTTTTGTGTGGGTGGTGTATGCCTGCCTCGCTGTCTCCTCCTGTTTGATACCCCAACTGGTGGCGGCTGTTCCTGGCCCGCGCGTAGGGTAACAAACCCTCTTTATGGTGGAGAGCTGGTGAGCTGATGTCTGTTGCATAGACACTGTGCATTGAGGAGGCCATGATTCTGCTTGCCCGTGCTGCAAACCAAAGTGAAGAGGTGTGCTGTCCCCTCGTCCTTCTCTCAATCTGCATTGCCTGTTCCTCTGACACATCAGCGATGTTTCTTATGGCCTGGCAGTGCTTCTGCAGCGCTGACAGGTCACTCCTATCAAGGCTAGTGCCACGAACATTTGCCAGAGACTGTAAGCTTCTGATGGGCAGAACAGGGTCTCGAAATTCCTCACAGTATTCTGGCAGCACACTCAAAATGGCTGATCTTGTGCCTGTGTTATGGAGATCCCTGTAGAATGTTTCCAGCTCTTCCGGTGTTGGTGTTTTTTTTGTTGTTTTGGCTACACGTGTTCTCAACGCAGGACTGGTGTGGGTCTCACCATCAATGCGTCTGTTTAGAGACATGCGTGTGGCAGCAGCAGATGTTAAGTCGATGCTGTGGCCAACCTCTGGATGGACTTTGTCGATGCTGCTTGGCAGGATCCAGTAGGCCGGTTCATCAGTGACTGTGGCCTTTTCCTTCAACCGGACACAGGCATCAACCATAAAGAGCAGGGCTCCAACATGGGTGCATGACTCAGCTACACCAGCCATGCATGTGCAGTGGGCTGAACACACTTGTCCCGATGGTGTAAGGATGACCCATGGTGTGAGAGGAGGCTCGATGAGCCGCCTTGAATGCATGACCTGTTAAATACAAGAGGTATATTACAAAGGTCACATTTTTTTTTCAAGTTACACACTTCACATTTCCATTTGTCTGCAGCCTTGCCTGGATCACATATACGCCTTGCACTCTCGCCCTTAATGCACTCAAGTCCCCACACACAAACCTACAACATTACACACCCCACATTAAAACTCATTAACATACAAAATAATATTCACCTAATATTCAACAATATTTTTTGATCTGCCTGCATTGACACTAGAGGTGTAACGATACCCTCATGAAACGATTCAATAGCCTACATATCACGATACTGAACTCACGATATGATAGTATTGCGATACTCCAAGACATATGATAAAAGTTGATTCGGTATTAAATTGTGTGTGTAAATGAATAGGCTTGGACTTGGTGCTGGAAACCCAACACACAGGACAATAGAGACACCATAATAACAATATTCATGATTATGAAGCTGAAAATACAGAATTATTTTAGATGAATATGCTTGCACTCTGTCAGTGACTAAATATATTTAAAATAATGTACAGTAGGCCACTTTTTACTGGTAACATCAGACATACTGCATGCAGGACCCACAGATATTCCCCTATTGCATTATTATACATTATATGCAACGTTTATATATAGTAGTAAATCTGTAAACTTGATTTTTTTCCCCTCACACAGTAATTTTCATTTTGGGTGAACTATACACACTAGCTGCTACATATTGTCACTATCCACAATATATATTGTTGCATTTTTGTATTGCGATATATTGTGACACGATATTGTTACACCCCCAATTGACACGATTTCATTTGAACTGAATGCCATCACTGTTTGATCCAGAGCTGTTGTAAGTTACAGCAGAAACAAACTTTGTTATTTTACTGTTATTATTATATTATTAATCTGCTTTGATACAATCTGGATTGTAAAAAGCACTATATAATTAAAAGTGACTTGACTTGACAAAAGGTGAGGCAACTTACCTTTGCCAGTACAACGGTGTTTTCACAGTTTGGGGGCTTGTAGATGACCAAGTCGCGCACCCAGCCGCAGCAGAATGTCTCGTAACTTTCCAATGATTTCAACAAAAGTTTGTTTGACTGTTTTCATATGCCCCCGAAACTTCTGCCGATAAGCCTCTGGGACCAACTCATATGCCCGCAAAACAGCAGATTTTACGGTTTCATAGTCAAGGGAACCTTCAATAGGTAAGGCCGAGCAAACCTCTTGAGCTTTCCCTGTTAGACTGCATTGCAACAACAAAGCCCACATCTCTTTTGGCCATTTTAGTTTACTAGCAATTCTCTCAAATGCAACAAAGTAAGAATCGACTTCAGCCTCCCTAAATGGAGGTACCAGTCTAATATACCTACTAACGTCAAATGAATCACTCGCAGTAGATCTAGAAAAATCTTCAGTTACAGTGCTATTTACAGGTGAGGATATGGAACTACCCCGAATACGTGGAACTGGAATTGGCCTTTGGGCCAACCGCTCAGATTCCAAATCCAATTTACGGATCTCAATATCTCTTTCCGCCTGTTTTTCTAATATACGAAACCTAATCATCTCCGCCTCGCATTCTTGCGTCTTAATTAAAAGATCCATCTCTTTCAATTTTAAAGCAATCTTTGGGTCCTGAGGCCCAGAATCAAAATTTGGACTTGCCTCTTTAGGATCCACTGCCAACTCATCCTCATCACCAGATTGTCTAGGTAAAATACCTGCAGTTGTCAATTTCTCCTCAAGATCTTGTTTAAGCACTCGTTTAGTGGCCTCCCTCTCAATCTGAATATTGAAGAATTCCGCAATTAAAACCAAATCTTTTTTTCTACATTTATTAAAGACTTCGATCGTGGGCATGAGAGTAAACGCTGTTAAATCGAATTCCATTATTTCTACGTTTCCCTTCTTTACTCCTTCCCCACCCACAAATGAAAACAGTCAAAACGTTAGAGGAAGAGAGAAAAACTCACCATACACAAACCGCGACCCATCGAATCACGATCGTCCAAACAGACTTCAGTCTTGGACAAACAGAGCAAAACTTCCAATTTGCGATCCGAAAAATTAACGAACTCACTTCTCAAAAAAAAAAAAAAGACGAGCCCCCACTTGTTACGAACCTCACTGTTAGTCTAGGGGTTAAATGACGTCGTAACAAAATGTAAATAAATAAAAAGTCTGACGGTCACATCAATCCCCTGATCCAGAAAAGCACAGACACTAAATTAAGCAAATAACTTAATTTATTAATAACAAGAGGAAGCAAATCTTCAGGAGAGGGCCAGGCCAACATAACAAACAAAAAACCCTCTAGCTAAACACAGAAACTCTAAATAACCTTAACTAAAAAGAAAGAAAAATAAATGACAGAGTCTTACCTATCTCCCTGTCTACCATAAACATAAGCAATATTATATATTCAAAACAAATGGCACCCTCTCCCTACCGCTTCCTAACAAAGACAAACAAAGGTATTTACATAAATTAGAAAATAACACAAAAGAATCATAAACACACCCACCATAACGTTCACACACTCTCTCATAGTTTGTAATTGACAAGTTCATTCACAAAGTTTAAGAGGTAATAAAGACCACACTTGGTCCCACTGAGATACACCAAATAACACCAATCTGGATCAGGACAAAGAGTGAGCGCGTAGCCGTCAGCCCTTCAGCATTATTTCTTTGCCATCTTATACACCTTGGATCTCTGTAGCATTCACTCAGTACTGATGAATGATGGACATCAGCTGGAATCCAATTAGCGATCTATAGTGGAGAGAGAGACAGAAAGAGCAAGAGAAGAAAACATGCAATGCCGAACTTGCCCAGTAGGTGAAGTCACTCTCCCAAGAGCGCACAATCCCCAAATACGTCCACAGGACGTAACACTTTTGAATTCTAGCATAGTGTAATAACTGATGCCAAAAACCAAGTAATTAACTATTTCCATGGTGCATGGTGGTAAAGAGTCTAGGTCTTTGTTCCATTCACTTGCAGGCAGCTCGTATGGGTCGACGTTTTTAATATTAGCCAGTTTCTCTAAATACCTCTGTTTGGCATTGGTAGAAAGTTTCTCCCTGTAAGGACCCTTTTCTTTTGCCGCATTCTTCTCCATTTCTTCTTAATTTCTATATGTATTTATTTATATAATTTCTCGTAATTTCTATCCGTATATCCGTTACAATTTGTATCCGTCTCTGTATCGCTCTTACGCTGTTGCCCCTGGCAACCGATAGCGTATCCTCCCAAAATGGCGGACGGGCTCAATTAGTCAAGCTACCGTGACGCATCTCCTCATTCTCAATAGAAATATGAACTTTTATCATATAGTTCCGGTTGACTGCTCACTGACAACATCAGTCGTTCCTCTTTGTTGAATGAGTGGAGAAAGGTATTCCTGCACAACCGGAGGCTGCAGGAACATACTGTTGAATGAGTGACTCCTGTCCTAGCAGGCTCCTGATTGGTTAACGTGGCGCGAATTGATGCCAAAGTTCAAATTTTTCAACTGGAGCGTCAGACGCGAATTCGCGTCAAACGCTAAATGCACAAAAAGCACCATTCGCGCGTCATTCGCCTGAATTAGACGCGTGAATGAGACGAATTCGCGTCTTCCACGCCGCGCTTACCGCCCACACAGGGTTCAGGCCGGTGACACACTGGATGCGTGGCGTGAGCGCCGCGTGTCTGAAGCGTCCCAGAAGCGTGGCGGATTCTGTGTCTTTACACACCAGAAGCGTGCCTGACGCGGCGCTGGCGCGCTGCTGCTGTAGAGGGAGACCGTTGACAGACCAGGCTCATGTCTTCATTACAACAATATATACTTTTTTCTACACACCTACACCTACTGATAAAGGACACCGTCAATACTAAATAGATTATGTTTGACTGGTGCAATATTTGAAAATCGATAATTATTATTATTATTTTTTTATTACATTTATATCTGAATTTATGTCAACCTATAGACTTTCAAATATCAAAATATCAGGATTTCATATGTATTTGTGTACAAAATGAAATTTAAACACATTTTCCTATTATATTTAGCCTGGAAAAGCTTCCAACACGCACGCGTGTCGCGGTAAAAATAGGCGTCGGTTCTATTTCTAGCAAGCAAGCGTTTGCCGCGCGAGACGCGCGTCTCACGCAGGCGGTCTGTAAGCTCTAACCTGTTAACATGGGAGCCGAATTAAAAACCGACACGCCACGCGGCTGAGACGCTTGCGCCACGCATCCAGTGTGTCACCGGTCAGCGTTGCCCTTCAGATACAACGCGATTTGCGCTGTGCTGCGCTATGGCGTAGGCGGAGTTTTAACAACTTTTAGCGGGAGCTCTTTCATAGTCTGTTGTTCCTCCTTTCGGTCAGCAGCAACAATTTATCTGTCCCGTTGTAAGAAGCGAGCGATAGAGCTAGTCCTGCTGATGAGAATTAAGAGAGAAGCAAGCATGGCCACGGGAAGTGGGGGTGCTGGGGGTGCTGCAGCACCCCCTAGTGACGAGAGGGAGATTAAAAAAAATGTAGGCCTATTAAAATATTTTGCACAATTTATAAATTCCTTATGAATATTTTAGAAAATGATTTTGACACACGCAGTCTATTACGTATATTTTGGATTTTAATTTCATATTTTGAGGCCTAATCAACACAGGTTCGGAAGTTACGTTGTCGACGTCAGGCAGGCAGGTTTGGTCGCCGAGTAACGAGGTTTCCCGCTCGTTCCATGCAGAATACATTCATCTTTATTTAATACAGCGCACCTCGACATTTGGACACCTGTAACCAGGGCACCCCGCCTGCATGTAGCTCAGGTAAGAGTATGGTGCTGCCGCGCTTGTAACATTTATTTTTTTGGCAACAAGTGTGGGATCAGCTTTGACTAGCCAAGCAATTGTAAGGAGTAGCCTACACTATAGTATTCTTGTAAGGTGGTGGGGATGGAGATGGAGAGTATTATTTCGTTCGTGTGTTCTTTGCGTAATGGTTAAGGAGAACTGTTAAATAACGTTTAAATAGTCTGAGATTATTTCCTTGTGGTTTGTGTAAAAAGGTTGGAGATGGAGACAGAAAGCTTTATACTGTGCGTGTGTTTTTTGCGTAATGGATGTGGAGAACTGCTCAATAAACAAATTGCTTAAATAGTCAGAGATTATTTCCTTGTGGTGTGCGTAAAAAGATTTTGGAGTTAATAGAGTTGCGTGTGACATAAACGTGCAGTGACTCAAGCCAGCTGACCAAATCGATTGCATTGTTTTAGCGTTATTGTGAAGTTTGATTAATCTTATATTTTGTTGTAATATTATTTCTTGTATCTAAATAAGTTGCATGTATGTATAGGCTATCTGAAATTGTAATGAAAGTAATTATTTAGTTATCTTTCGATTATTAAACTATTATTTCTGCTTCTGCTTCAGATTAATAGCGCATTGCACATATCTGAGAACTGATGTCTGTGTGTTTCAGACCCTGGCTGGCTGTGCACTGAAGTGTATATGACAATAAAGTAGTAAATCTCAATGTATTTATTTTTTAAATGTATTTTAAATAGGCCTATAGGCTCATAGGTTTTTTGTCAAAAAAAAAAAAATAATTCACAGCACCTCCTGTTCAAAATTACTTCCCGCGGCCCTGGAAGCAAGGAAGAAGAGGCTGTGGGTACGACCTCAAACTTGTATCGTACAGCTCAGGAAATTCTGACACACACAGTACTAGCCGTTCATCCATTTTGATTTCCGTGCTTGTTTGGATCCCCCGATTCTATTGGTCACGCTGGTAATCGTCACAGAGCACAGCGGCAAAAGTTGAACTATTTTGAACTTAAAAAAAAAAAAACTATTTTGAACTTTGACCGCGGCGTGCGCGCAAGCACGCAAACGATGGTCGACGCAGCAACAAAACGTCCTTGCACGGTGCAAGCCATTGAGATGAATGGGTTTTATAGCGCAGCGCGTACCGCGTCCTGTGTGAAAGGCCCATCATTCGCGCCGCGAGACCTCCAGACGCGCGTAAACGCGCCTTTGCATTCACTTAACATTGAAATCATTCGCGCCAGACGCTCTATTCGCGTTTGGTGTGAACACAGCATTACTCTTGCGCTTTACAAGCTCAACATATCCTTCATTAATGATACTTAATAGAGCATGCATTACAGTAATACAGTCGGTAACAATTCATTTCAATTCAAGTTTTATATACAATTCTCTGATTTAAACAGTAAATAATTAAAATCACACACCTTTCTTCAGCCAACTCACAGACGCGCTAGCGCGCGCAGCTTTATGACGTCACATCTCTAGAGCAAAATAAAAGTCCTATTCGTGAATTGAACTAAATGAACTGCAGAGCTGCCAAAAAACCAAAACTGATCTTTATCTCCAAAATAAAGGACTGGAAAGAACTTATGAATATTTCAAACTCAGTGATTTTGTATAAAAAATTTAATTTGTGGCTGCAGAGAGCTTTAACTATTTAATTTGGTAACTGATACTGAATCTTTATGCCAGTGTATTAATCTTATTCCCTTTCAGTTTCTCCCCAAATATAAAGTCAATAAATAAAAGTTCAGCTTTATTTTGTGTTAAAGTGAATTTTGACCATCTGAATGGTCAAATCTTCTTCTTCTAAAATTTCTTGTAAAGATAGAGAAAGAGAGATCATTATTGTGTGTGTGTGAGATAGAGAGATAGAGCATGAGCGTGCGTGTGTGTGTGTGTGTGTGTGAGATAGAGAGATAGAGCATGAGCGTGCGTGTGTGTGTGCGTGTGAGAGAGAGAGAGAGAGAGAGAAAGCATGAGCGCGTGTGTGTGTGTGTGTGTGTGTGTGTGTGTGTGTGTGTGAGAGAGAGAGAGAGAGAGAGAGAGAGAGAGAAAGCATGAGCGAGTGTGTTGTGTGTATGACAAATTATTCCTTGCCCGTGTCTGTCAAGAAAAAAAGTTAGGGACACTGTATCTAAAAGCATATAACTTTGACTACATACTGTGCAAAAGTGTTAGGCTTGTTAGATTCTTCAACAAAAAAGGTATATATTTTGGTTTAGTGTGCCAGCTGTTTTATAGTCAAGGGGGTGATCATACCAAATGTGTATTTTGTTACAAAAGTAAATGAAACATGAAGAAGTTAACATGCCTTCTACGACTTCTGCAAAACACTTTACGTGAATATAGGCTATATAAACAAACTAATATATTTGTATTCACCTTTTCAGGGGGATTCTTCTGACTTGAATCTTGTGGTTGTTGAGCAACAAGAGTGTCCTGGTTCATGCTGCACTTGAGCATTGGAAGAATTTCTTAAAAAATACAAAATAAATTATTACTAACAGACAACCACACTGACTGATAAATGCATATATAGATGGATAGACAGAAATACATGAAGAAAAAAAGAATAGCTTGTTTCAGAGCTATATTAAGTGCTCTTAGATTCTCATTTTATTTTTTTAATTTGAGAGTTTCTCGGCTTGAATGCTCTCCAGCTTGACTCTCCATGCTGTTAATCTCTTGTATTAACATACTGTCCTTTAAGTATAACAACCTACACCTAGGTACAGGTTAACACCTGATGGCAATTTCTTCTGGGCTATTGAGTTACAACAAATGTGTTTTAGAAACACACGGATAACAGCCAGAGAAAACACTAAGACTGAAATCAAGGGTCAAGAGCCCAACTAATAAAAACAGTGATCTCTAACATGGTTACTTCAAATGAAACAATAAATCAACATCTAAACCTTCATTCTCAATAAGATCTTCTGTAGACGTCTGACAGAAATAAAGTCAGTCTGGTTATTAATAAGTGGAGCTGCTGATGCTGTTTGTGGCGTTGTTTAATCAGATCTTGAGAGATTTCATGTATTTTATTTCAGTTGATTTCATCTAAGTCTGTGTCTGAAGTCAGTTGCAGTAGTTCTTGTGTTTCTCTTTTCTTCAGTGATTCTGTTTGTTAACAGCAGCTGTTCCTCACTAATTCTCAATCAGCACTTAGTTAATCACTTAATTATTTGAATACAAAGTGTTAAAACTTACATGGTTTAAATCAAGGCAATCTGTTTACTCAAACGGTTTGAGTTAAGTTAACTTGTCGGGTTTTACAGTGTAGGTACCCAGCTTGAACAAAGTATTTCATCTGCTTGTGTTCAGTATCCAAGCACTGAAAAGCTTTGGCTGCATTTGCAAATTGCTGATTCAGCTGTTGACCTTCAGGAGTCTCACTTTGGCCAATCCTTTGTAAGAATGACATTGTATGTCTTTGTAAAGCACCAACAATATCAAAGACCAAACTAGATGTTTTCCTGAACTACAAAGTTGACAGTAGACAGGGTCAGAGATGATTTTGCCCTCAATTTTGATAAAAACAAGTCCACTCGATCTGTGATAGTGTTGTGCTCTAACTCATCCCATTCCATGTTATCTTCAGCATTATCTTCAGCAGCGTTATCATCAGCAGCGTTATCTTCAGCATTATCTTCAGCAGCATTATCTTCCTCCTCTAAAGGCTCACTCTGAGAAGCCGTCAGTCTACTGTCAGACCTCAATGTCATTGTCTGTAAAGAGAAAGAGAAGAAAAAAGACGAGAATAGAAGAACGTAAGAAAACTGTCTTACTCAGAACACACTATGTTATAATGAACATATAGAGAAGTGCATTTTAATTTGACCTAGATAAAGTTTACCTTTAAAGCTTGGTATCAGGACTTCCTAGTTCCATTCTTTCAGCTTCTCCTGTACAAAATTATCCATTATTCTGCACCTTGTCGGTGGGAGTATGAGCAAAGAAGTTTTTATGGATTTTAAGTAGGCATCACATTTAAAAACATAAAAAGCATTAAAAATTAGACACAATGGTGTGTATATCAAAAAGATAAGCGCAAAATAAATTCTAATACACTAACATTAACATTTGAGCATATAAGCATATACTAAAAAGACAGCTTTGTGGTCAATATCAGTTCTGGGGAGCCACAGTTCTGCTCAGTTGTGCTCCAGTCTTCATAAAAAAGGTCACCTGCCAAAAAAGCCACAAAACCGTAGGTTGCAGGACAACGGCGATTCCTCGCATTAAATACGAACAAAAAGGCAGAGAGGAAAAGATCTCAGACACCTTACAAGGGAAACACAATGGTTAAATGCCCGCCTGAATGCCCAATGGTCTTGACCCAATCAGGAAAAGACTCACCCGCCGATAGAACCATGTCAACCACTTGAAACAAACCACTTTAGATTTCTCGTTGATTTGTTTTGATCCTGCAGTGTCGCACAAGTTGGTTTACATGTGCCTGAAATACACTAAAAACCCATACCCACTCGTCAGAATCCCAACCAGACAGTTGGTTCCCACAAATTACTGCAATAACAGCTTACCGAAAGAAATCATTTCAGGAGCACGCAAAAGCTGGCATACAGCCGCAGTCAAATCACCCACACGTTGGAAGCAAATGGGAACCCCCGAGTCAATCGGAGGTGACGTATGTCTCGACATGAATGAAAATGCGCTATTTATAGCCTAATTGGAAATGACGCGTCACCCCAACTAAAAGGAAATTTGTAGGCGGCAAATTCTAATTAAATAATTAGTATTCATACAAACATGGGAGGAGAGCATCTGGTCACAATTTACCCCTGACATTTTCGTCGTCGGCCCGACGATGAATACTTTTTATACATCTATGATTTTAATGCCAGGGTCGAAACCAGGCAACCACAGCACTAGATACCGGACTATTGCCTGTACCCACTCCGTACCTTGGTCTTTCTATTGTGCGAGGGAGGTGATGTGGATTTGAATGGTACCCTGCCATCAACCTCCTTGTACACCTTACCCCCGTATCTTCCTCGAGAGGAGTTAGCTCTGGTGACCCTACTCCCACCATCACATTACTTGGGTCGGGTACTATAACCTCTGTGTACTCTGCCTCCTCTTGAAGACCTGTAAAAGTTTGGTCCCCTCCGGCAGCTCCTGATAGGGTCTCAACTGGTGGTACTGACCTCTGCCCCTCCTGAGGGGTCTCAGGCATCACTACAAACCAATCCCCCGTCTCCTCTTCTCCGTCAATGGGTGCTATTAGCTCCAACATACTACACTTAGGGGGGTCAACCAAAGGACTTTTACCAACCCATGGCTTTATTGCAGAGCGATGTACTTGTCTCACTTTACCCCGATTGTCCACTGGTGCAATAGAATATACCTGCTCACCTGCTCTTACAATTTGATATACTAATGGGCCCCAGAGATCGTGTAACTTATGTCTACCTCTCACATTAAAAGCTCGAAGGAGCACCAACTGACCCTCCCGTAAGGGTTCCTCCCAGACCTGTCCATCATGACGGGCCTTGTGGCGGTCCGCCGCAGTCCTTAGCTGCTCTCTCACCCCCTCGAAAGCTACTTTGAGCCTATTCTGGTGTTCTAATACCCACCTCTGCACACAGCCGGCCTCCGGCTCCTGGACTCTCCCAAGCAGAAAATCCACTGGGAGCCAGGGTCCTGGCCAAACATCAAAAAGTGCGGGGATTCTCCAGTACTCTGATGGGGGGTTCTATTATATGAAAATAACACCTGGGGAAGACACAGCGGCCAGTCGCCCTTCTGAGAGTCGGGCAGAGAACGCAACAAATCATGCAAGGTCCTATTAAACCGCTCGCACTGTCCGTTACCAGCCGGATGGTACTGAGTATTGCGAGATTTCTTAACACCGTACAAGCGGCAATGCTGTTTGATAAGGGTGGCCTCAAAGTTCCAACCCTGATCTGAATGGATACGACTCAGAACACTGAGTCGGCAAAACCATTCAGATACCAGAACCTGTGCCACAGTCTCTGCCCGCTGATCTCTGGTAGCCACACCCCACGTATATGTAGAGAATACATCAGTCATGACCATAACGTTCTCAATACCAGACTGGGAAGGCTCCAGAACTGTAAAATCGATGGCCAGAACTTCATTCAGCCGGAAAGCCATCAAGTGCCCCATTAAACTACTGTGTGTCGAGGGAAGGCCCTTCGCATGCTGGCACCTCTCACATTGCTGGCACCAACGTGCAATCTCAGAAGACATGTCTGGCCAATAGCACCGTTGTCGCACCAACTGAGTCGTCCGTTCCACACCCTGATGTCCGTGCTGCTGATGTAACTGTGTCAAAACTTCCTCCTTCATAGCCATAGGCAATAACACCTGCAGTGTTTCTTCCCCACCATCTGGGCACCTCATCCGACGGTACATTACACCATCCCGCTCCACCAATCGGTCCCACTGCCGAAGCATCGTGACCACTGGTTTTGGCAACTGCTTGCATTCCTCCGGTGTTGGGAGTGTCTGTCGTCGCCAGAACCTTAACAGTTTGCAATATGTAGATCGGCCCTATGACCTGAGCGCATATCTATAAAAGGGTGGACCTGGGAACACTGTTACCTGGCTCACCTGGGCCACCGGTCCCCGATGGGCTAATAGAGCTATCCTTTCGGGGATAGCCTGCCCCGGCACTAGACTTTGAATGTCCTCCCTTGTAAGTGGATTCTGTCTAGACAAGGCATCCGCATTTCTATTACAGCGACCGGACCTATACCTAATCTCAATATCGAAAGCAGCCCAACGCTGTTCGGTGGCACCCAGTTTGGCTGTAAGAACATGACTGAGAGGGTTGTTGTCTGTAAATACCATACATTTATGGCCCAACATGTACTCCCTAAATTTTTCTGTCATGGCCCACTTGAGCGCCAGAAATTCCAGTTTAATAGAGCTATAATTGTCCATACGGTGCTCAGTGGGCCGAAGACCACGACTAGCAAATGATATTGGCCGTACTTTACCTCCCTGCTCCTGGGACAGTACTGCCCCCAAACCCCCATAGCTGGCATCAACCTCCAGGACAAAAGGCAAGGAGAAATCGGCATAGGCCAGCACTGGGGCCACAGACAGTCGCTGCTTCAACTCCTCAAAGCTCTGTTGACACTGTATAGACCAGGCATCGGCAAAGTCCTGCTCCGAACACCTCCAACGTTTTGGATTGGTCAGCCTTGCTACTAGCTACTTTTGCAAACCCCTCCACGAACCGACGGTAGTAGCTGGCAAATCCCAGGAAGGAACGTACCTCGCCAGCAGTAGTGGGACAACCCCACTGGGTCACTGCCTCAACCTTACTTGGGTCTGTAGCGACCCCTTCAGACAAGACCACATGACCCAAATACTTTACCTTCCTCTGGAAAAATGAACATTTCCCCAATTTAGCAAATGGGCACAAATGAATTTGCAAATTAAACGATGTGGCGCTGGACTGGAAAATGTAAACGGTGCCAAACTGAAACTAGCAAACACACTTGTGCTGCACCTTGCATCGCATTGCACGGGGGTACGATAGGGCACAAAGACTCAAATAGATATATATTAGGGGTGTAACGATACGCGTATTCGTATTGAACCGTTCGGTACGACGCTTTCGGTTCGGTACGCGGTACGCATTATGCATACCGAACGGTTCGTTGGAGTATTTAATTATATTTGAAAAAAAAAAAAAAAAAAGAGAGAGAGAAATATAATGATATGCGTTCAACAAGGTAGCCCAATAACCCAAACAACGTAACAGGCAACGCCCCTGACACTCCCGAAGAAGAAAAAAACACCATCTTATATGTTTATGTTAGGCTACTCAGCAGGCGCTCGCTCACTCAGTACGCGCTGAAGGCTCGTTGCAAAATAGCCAATGCGTTTAACAGACTAGAAATGAGAAGATCCTCCAATAACCAACAGGTCTGGTGTTTGGGTGCACTTTGGATTCCCTTTAAGCTATAATGGTGATGGCAAGAGAGTGGTGGATAAAAAAACAACGGTATGTCGCATCTGCAACATGACAGGGTACACTTATATTTCTGGTCTGTTAAATGCATTCGACATTTTGCAACGAACCTTCAGCGCGTGCTGAGTGAGCGAGCGCCTTAGGGTCCGTTCACATATCGCTCCTAAAAACGCATGGAAAACGCTAAGCGCGTCTTTCTCCTCCTTTCCAAAGCGCTCGGGCAGAAGCGCTCATGGGGCGTCTGTCTTTGCTAAGCAACAATGACGTGCTCTCTCCATGAGACGCGGAAATTTCAGCGAAGGATAAATGGATTTGCAGCTCTAAAAATCGCTTGCAGTAGCTCTGCTACTAAATTTATTTCAAAATTGTAATCCATATACAACTATGATCAGCTGATCCTTCATCTTGGCTGAGCTCTCAACGTTGTTACGGGAAAGGATGAAGCTGATTGGTTGGTTCTTGTCACATGACCCGCGGTGCGCTTGCGGCATTCTGAAAAGTTGAGATGTTTTTACATTTTGCTGTATCTAAAACGTATCGAACCGAACCGAACCGAACCGTGACATCAGTGTATCGTATCGAACCGAACCGTGAATTTTGTGAACCGTTACACCCCTAATATATATATATATATATATATATATTTGAAAAAATGACCGCTGACTTGTAGTTAAGATCGGACTTTTTTCAACAGAAGTTGATTTTCTCACCCTCAAGCTAGGCGTATATGACTTCATTTTTTCAGACGAATCCAGTTGGAGTTATATTAAGAGGTCAAACAGGAAGTCATCAATCAAAAAGTTGGTGTTTCTATCGCTATTAAAAGTAAAGTTTGTTACATTTGAACCCATATACACTACAAAGTATCAACATATAGATATTAACATATGCACATATACATATTTTAGGTTACAAAATGACATATTTACACACAATAATATTTGGAATATAGCTCAACATTGGTATTATTCTACGTTCACTCTTCCTCCTGCACTCTAATGATTGTATCTAGATGCTGTAAATTTAGCTATGGTCAAACATGATGTGTGAAGAGTGTCATGTATTCAGTAACTGATAAGAGGAAGTGTGCTGAAGAAGTGTTAAGACAGACTGTCGCTTCATACTCTGCAAAATTCTTGTTGTTTATAGAAGTCTGTACTTGAGTGTAAAGAAGTTAATGACATAATGAAGTGCTGATTGAGCATTCGTGATGAACACCTGCTGTTAACAAGAAGAATCACTAAATGATAGAGACACAACTGCGACTGACTTCCAGCCATACATCCTTCGATGAGATTAACAATATATTAAATCTGGTAATACCTTAGCAGAGGAAACAACTCCACAAAAAGCTTTATCAGCTTCACTTAATCCTAAACAGTTTGACTTGATTTCTTTTGCATGTCTACAAAAGTTCATATTGAGAATGAACAGAGGTTTATCTCTAGTCAATGCTGAACTCTACTGCAGTCAAGTCAGAAGAGGGACACAGTCTCATCTCTATTACTGTCTAGCTCAGTGTCACGTTTCAGTCATATTTTTGGATAACTTTTGTTAATTGATAAACAATATTTTTCCAGTACATCCTCCACAGCAGGTGTATTCAGTGGTGAACCGATGTGATGAAATAAAGGAGTGTGAATCAGTGTCTCAGACATGCAGCATTATTACAGTGGAGAATATTAGTGTACCTCCAGAAATGAACATTAAGAGAATTACTCTGGTGTCATGTGTGAGTTAATGAAGCTGTAATTAAAAACTTGTGTCTTTACAAATAAATGACTGAGTTTGATTTATTTCTGTTATTTCAGCAGTCAGATGCGTTTCATTTGCTGAAGCTGTTGGAGCTTCAGCTGCTTGGATTACTGTAGATCTGGTGACTCTTAACTGCAGTTTTACTTCACATTTAAAGCTCTGAATCTTTTGAGGTGTGTCACTGAATCATGGGTAACATCTCCCCCATCACCACAGCAGTTCAGATGGAACAGGGTTTCCGCGGGGTCTTAAAAAGTCTAAAAAAGTCTAAAATTTCCAAATCACAATTTAAGGCCTTAAAAAGTCTTAAATTTGCTGGAGTATTGTGTTCTAGGTCTTAAATCATCTTAAACAGGTCTTAATTTTCCTACGTCCATGTAAATCTCATTGAAACGCTCCCGCAGCGCTTTGGAATGTTTTTTTTTTATTTATTTTTTTTATCCGTGGTGTTGTAGTTCCTTATTTCGCTAGTCAAAATATAATTGGCTGTATTACGACTACAAAATAGACCAATATGCAACCACCAATCAGCTTTGAGCTTTCATGTTATTGGCGCGAGTCTCTTGGATACCACAGACAGATGTAAAACTGATTTTTTATTCAGCTATAGGGAAGTGTAAGTTTAGCGATACTTGGCTTGAGAAACCTGAATTTAGTGCTTGGTTAAAGTCAGTTGCAAACAATGTATTTGAAGCCTACTGCATCTTATGCAAGAAAGCAATTAAATTGGGAACGTTGGGTGTACGGGCGCTGGAGTCTCATGCAAAAAGTTATAAACATCTAACTGCTGTGAAGGGTCTCCAGCAAACGACAGCCATCAGCCAGTTCTTGCAAGTATCTGACGGCTCCAGCAATACTTCTACACTGCCTAGGCGAGGCCCACACAGTAGCTCCGCAACTCCCGCAATCGACCTCTGTGTCACTTTTGGATCAGAGCCAACACTAAAAGCGGAGGTGCTCTGGGTTCTCCACACGGTGACTAGACACCAGTCCTACAGTGCGAATGATGAAATCGGGGAATTGTTTCAAACGATGTTTCCGGACTCTGAGATCGCTAAATCCTTCAGGTGCGGGAAAGATAAAACGTCATACATTACGCGCTTTGGAATAGCGGATTTTATAAAAAGAGAACTAATTTCCAAAATCACGGGACCGTTCGTGCAGATGTTCGACGAAAGTCTGAATCGCACCACCAAAACGAAACAGCTGGACCTGCACATACGTTTTTGGGATGGCGGGCAGGTGCAGTCAAGATACCTGGGATCCCAGTTCATGGGGCATGCAACAGCCGAGGACTTAATGAAACATGTTAAAGTAAGTAAATGTTTTATTTTAGCAAACATTTTTACTGTTACAACTTTGTTTATATATTTTTTTCATTAGCAAAAGGGTGATTAGAGTGATATTTTCTGTTGTATTAAGTGGATTGTTTTGTTACCCATTTTTTCTTAACCTTTTAACATTTGCCAGTGCGCCGTCGCACTGAACCGTTTTTTATATTAAGTTCAAAGTTACTATCAGATTGAATATTATACCTTGACCACTATTGTATTCTGAGAAACTTATTTCTTAAAGCGATACTCCACTTTAAAGTTAAAATTCTGTCATCATATACTCACCCTCATGTTGTTTCAAACCTGTATGAATTTCTTTCTTCTGAACAGAAAGGAAGATATTTAGAAGAATATCAGTAACCATACAGTTTCTGGTCTCATTGGTTTCCATAGTAGAAAAAAATATATACTATGGAAGTCAATGAGACCAGAAACTGTCTAGGTAGGTAGGCTTTGACATTGTCTACCATTATAAACAAATCTACAGTAGTGATTCTGCTCATTATAACCATTACAGATTGTTGATATATTGTAATGATGTATTGCAATGTTTATCAATTTATTGTTTTCACTTTTTTGTTTCAGGGGATGTCATTCTCCAGCAATTTGAAGCCTTCCTGTCTGTTGAGTGCAGAAGTGAGGAGTTTTTCACCTTTACACCGATGCAAAAGAGGCTTGACATCTTCTTGAGCTGTTTCCTTGGAAACTACCCGGAGCTTTTTGCTTTTTGCCAGAAGCTTCTGATTTTGTCTCATGGACAGGCCACTGTTGAGAGAGGCTTTTCTGTCAATAAAGAGATTGAAACCTGCAACATGCAAGAGGACACTTTAGTAGCACATAGGCTGGTATGCGACTATGTCACTCAACACGGGGGTGTTGCCAAAGTCCCCCTGACAAAAGAACTCTTGAGTTCGGTAGCATCAGCCAGGACCAGGTACCGTCTTTACCTTGAGACAGAGAGAAAGAAGAAAGAGTCCCTTGTACAGGGCCAAAAGAGAAAGGTAGCAGAGAATTACTTGGAGGAACTCAAAAAAAGGAGGAGCACTATGCAAACAGTTGCTGAAAGTCTTTTCAGAGATGCAGACAAATTTGCAGAGGAGGCTGAGGGCAAGGCTGGCAGTCAGATGGCTCAGCTAATAACCAAGTCAAATGCTCTGAGGAGGGCAAGCAAGGAAAAATCAGCGGAGCTCAAGAACATTGATGAGGAGATTCTGGTCAAGGGAGAAGAGCTGAGATCAATGTAGTGCACACTCACGCTTCCGCAAACTCACATCAAGATGTTTGTATTTTTTTTTTCTGTAGATCAACAATGCATCTAAGCTGTCTTCAGTACTATGTTCAGTTTGAATAAATTAATTTAGTTTGCAAGTAATTTTGAGACTCTGCGTTTCCTTTGTGCGTTTTTTTTATGTCGTGATATAGGTCTTAAATTTCATTCATAATGGTCTTAAAAAGGTCTTAAAAAGTCTTAAATTTGACTTTGTGAAACCTGCAGAAACCCTGTGGAAACAGACTTCAGATCAATTTGTTCCAGTAGAAGAATAGGGCAAGTTTTATACATTACACAATTTAAGTGTTTGATCCATCTTTATGTTGACTGTCACATGAAGAGGATGAAAAGGGGATCTGCTGTAAAAGAGAGTTTTCTCACGAAATGTGAAGTGAACCACCAACAGCAGGTTTTTGTCACACCACGTCTGCAGTTTCTTCATCACACATCGAGAAACACAAACCCAGCTCACTTCCTTTCGTCTGTTCTGAGAAAACTCTCTTCAATAAAGTCTTCTTGTCCAATAAACAGTCTTTTCCTTTCTCTCTAGCCAAAATTAGCTTTGATTGTATAGTTGTTTTTGTTAAAGGGTCACTTTTATGCTCATTTACAGATTATGATTTTGTTTAGGGGGTCAACTAGAAAAGGTTTACATGACTTAACCCTCTGGAGTTTAAGGGTATTTTGGGGGCCTGGAGAAGTTTTGTCATGCCCCTGACATTTGTGCTTTTTTCAGTTTCTTATAAATATCTAAATGGGTAAAGTCTAACCTCACTGTAATCAGCACAAACTGGGCTATAATAATATGTGAAATGCATGTATGTACATGATTGTATTTTCATACATTTAATTGAGGCATGTTGCCAGCTTGTAAGCAGTGCTGACGTTCTTTTGGGACTTGATGTGGCATGCTTTTCTATATTGTTGGCATCTGGTAAGGGTGATGTCCAAATGTCTGTGTCATACTGAAGTACAGGCCAGTTTGTGAGTTGACATATTACCCAGCTTGTAAGTGGTACATAGTTTCCCTTATAGCCTTGACTGCTTTTATAACTTTACAGCCTGACTGTGTCTAAGTGCATGGAGTATGTGTTTATTGATTTAGTTTGTGTATTCTTCCAGGATTAGGGCAGCAGAAGGCAGAAGGATTAGGAGTGGTTTCCTATTACTCTCGGTGGTGGTAGTCTTCACTGTGTGACTGAAACATTGCACTTCCAGACCAACTTTTATGAGCAGTCCTGAAGACAAGGAAAACTGCTTCTTGATGTCTGGTGACCCGCGATACTCATTGGTGCCTTCAATACCTGCAAACGTGGTCAGTACCGCCATTACACACACTGCAACACACGCACGCACCCATTCACATAGCTTTCATATTCGCACATTCGAGTGCTTAGTGTTTTGTTTATAATTGTTGTTGCCCGTTAAAATTATTGATACTGTTGATTTAATGTGTGTGATTTAATGAAACTTAATGAGATGTTCATCCAATGTTTTCTTTGTTCTCTCTTTTTCTTTATATTTTTTTATGTACATTTTTGTGAATAAATGTGGACACAAATCTGCAAACGTGGATTAGCGTGACGCGGGCGGTTTCTGGCAAGGGCATGGATTCCGGAGAGAGACCGCTAGTGGGAACGTATGGTCATTTCTTATTTTGTTTTATTTTTTTGTCCATTTCGTTTTCTGTGTTATTATGATTTTGAAAATATGAAAGAATAAATATCCTGATGACCTTTAGTCTGGGATTATTATTATAATTTGTTGTGTAACAGGTGGTTATTTTTTCTGCTATCCTGGGTAAAGTTAATTTTTGACAGGATTAATCCTGTCTGGCGCCCGAAGGTTTTTTTCTTTAAAATGGTTATTTAAGTTAGGGCGCCTACCACCGTTATAGTTGGTGTGCATGTGTAGTGGACATGGATTTTGTGTCCTTTTTCTAGATAGGAGAATTTTGGGACTTATTGCTTAAGAGGAGCTGGATGCTGACCCCAATCTGTGTTTTTGTTTTTTTGGTAATGTGTATTGTCATTTGTGAATCATATTCTTTTGTCTGTGATGTATTGTGTGGTTCCTCTGTTTTTGTATTAAATAAATATTTTGTATAATTTTTGTCTCATGCCTGTGAACTTGTTCTCATTTAGAGTAATTCCCCCTATAGACACAAATTGGAAGCTAGGTGTTTTTTGTCTTGTCTTTTTTTCAGGACTGTGGTGACTGTTCAGTGGATGGCCTGGTGTTTGGTTAGGTTTTTTTTCTTCCCATTGTTTAGACGATGGAGGAGGATGTACAGGATATTCAAAAAAAATCCTAGTCAATGGGGCTGGGAATTCCATACATTGTTTATATGGAACTGGATATTGATTTTTGCTGTAATTTGATTCATGGATGTGGGGTCCTGGTCATCCGAGATCCTCCGGGTGGTTGGTGCATGAATGTCCCTAGGATTCTGGGGATGAACGTGCTCAGTCGTTGCTATAGTAAGCTCTTCGGGTGACATGGTCCTGCTTTATTCGAATTACCGGCTGTGACGCACGATTCCAATATCTCCCAGACATTTCAACACTTCCAACAGACATTTGGAGTTCCTGCATGTGGAGGTGACGTAAGGGTGCGGGGGCGTGCAGTGTGCCGCATTCCGGGTGGTACCATGAAGTTGGTGGCAGCAACGTGCTCAGCCTCATATTTGGGTAATGTTGTGCTGTTTGAACCCCCAGAGACCGGCCTGCCGGCAGGTTTGCTTGCTTCTCCTGCCTTGGTTCATGTGGCAGGGGACACTGTGTATGTGCCCCTGGTTAATGTCGGCATGGTGGATGTGGTGCTTTACCCTACCACAGTGGTAGGTAAGTTGTCAGAGGTGTATTTGGTGAACCTACCTGAGGGTGTGACTGAAGTTCTCTCGGCTATTGCTCAGGTGGCCTCTTGTGAGGTCCTAGGTACGTCGGTCTCTGCACAAATTGAGTCTGTTGACCTAAATGGATTAACATCAGATGAATAAGGGTGTGTTAAAGTTCTTCTTTATGAGTTTCATAATGTGTTTTCTGCCCATGAGGGAGACTTGGGCTGCACAGACCTTCTCTCTCATGAGATTCCTTTGTTCGATGACATTCCGGTTCGACAGCGCTATAGGCGAATCCCTCTATTAGAGTATGAATTGGTAAAGACCCATATTAATCAGTTACTGGATGCTCGGATTATTCGAGAAAGTTGTAGTCCATACGCATCATCAATAGTATTGGTTAAGAAGAAAGACGATAGTCTGCGCAAGTGCATAGACTACCGTCAACTTAATGCAAAGACTTGAAAGGACGCCTTTCCATTGCCTCGAATTGAGGAGACATTAGATTTATTAACAGGGGCCAGTTGGTTTTCAACATTAGATCTGGCCAGCTGTTATAATCAGCTCCCTGTCTCTGAATCTGACAGACCGAAGACTGCCTTTTGTATGCCCTTGGGGCTTTTTGAATGGAATAGAATGCCCTTTGGCCTATGTAATGCACCCAGTATGTTCCAACGTCTAATGGAACGGCTGTTTGGGGATCAGTGAAATCAATCGGTGTTGTTATATCTTAATGATATAATTGTGTTTTCCTCATCAGTGCAAAGCCATCTGCTGAGGCTGAGAGTGGTGTTGAGTCTTTTACAAGTGGAGGGTCTTAAAGTGAAGTTGGAGAAATGTGCGTTCTTTAGGGAGGAAGTTACCTGGGGCTTGTTATATCCGCTCAGGGTGTAACAACGGACCCGGTTAAGATAGAGGCGGTGGCTCAGTGGCCGCATCCAGTAACTGTGTCAGAGCTGCGGACCTTTTTATGGGTTCGTTAGCTATTATTTGTGTTTCGTGGAGGGGTTTGCTGAGCTGGCTGCCCCCTTACATAATTTAGTGGCAGAGTTAACCAGGGGTAAGTCAGGTAAGAGAGGTCGACAGGAGTTAATTGAGTTATGGTCTGAGCAGTGCGAGGAAGATTTTCAAGCTCTTAAGTGCAAGCTTACTACTGCTCCTATTCTGACGTACGCAGATTTTTCATTTCCATTTATATTGAAGGTGGATGCTAGCTATACTGGGTTAGGTGCAGTATTATCTCAGGAGGCTGACGGTATGGTTCGACCGGTTGCATATGCTAGTCGTAGCCCTAGTCCAACAGAGCATAATACTGCTACCTATAGCTCCATGTGACTTGAGTACTTGGCCCTTAAATGTGCCATGACCGAAAAGTTTAGAGAGTATCTGTTAGGTCATAAGTGTCTAGTGCGGACTGATAATAATCCCCTTAGTCATTTAGCTACGGCTAAGTTAGGGGCTACTGAGCAAGATTGGGCTACTGAATTGGCAGTATTTGATTTCGAGATTCAGTATAGATCTGGCAAGTGTAACCAGAATGCCTATGCCCTGTCAAGACAGAATTTCGTTGGCCAGAAATACAGTGGGGCATTAGGTGTGACAGTTCCCGAGGTTTTGAAGTGAGTAGTGACTAGGGAGTGTGAGGTGTCAACATCAAATGCCATGCAGGCATTGACGAGCCGTTCTGCAGTAGACATAAGTCTAATGCAAGAGGCTGACCCAGTTATTGGGCAAGTCCTAGAATTCTGGAGGAAAGATCAGCCTCCAGGACCAAAAGAGCCGAAACGCCTGACCAAGCCAGTCCTGGTACTACTTCAACAGTGGGACCGGCTGGTAGAAGAGGAGGGCTGCTTGTATCGCAAGATTTTCCGCCCAGATGGTGGAGAAGTAGTTTTGCAGTTAGTATTGCCCATGGCCTTGAGGCCTGAAATACTTACGCTGTTGCATCAACAACATGGACATCAGGGTATTGAGTGCACTCTGGAATTGGTTCGCCAGCGGTGTTACTGGCCAGGTGTGTTGGCTGATACTGCTCGTTGGGTCCAAGAACGCATGCGGTGCCAGTTGGCCAAGGATGTTGCTCCGGTAGCTCGTAGCTATATGGGGCACTGTTGGCCTTGTGGCCAAATGAGATCGTAGCCCTTGATTTTACCATGTTAGAACCCTCTCATTCTGGACAGGAGAATGTGTTGGTCATGACTGATGTATTTAGCAAATTTACAGTAGCTGTTCCTACCTGGGATCAATGTGCAGAAACTGTGGCCCGTATTTTAGTGGAGGATTGGTTCTATAAATCTGGGTTCCCGGGGCGGATTCACTCGGACCAGGGACGCAATTTTGAGCCCCTATCACCCAGCCGGCAACGGGCAATGTGAAACGTTTAATCGTACCTTGCACAATTTATTGAGAATGTTGCCAGTGAGAAGGAAAAGAGACTGGGCTTCTTGTCTGGCACAAATGCTCTACTATAACACCACTCCACAACAAGCAACTGGGGAATCGCCCCAGAGAGCCCAGGTTGCCGGTAGACTTTTTGCTTGGCTGGGTAACAGACCCTGTAGCTGGGGTGGTACATCAGGCACGGTTACAGGTTGCGTTTGAGGGTGCACGGGAATGTTTGCAGGCTGCTGTGAGTCACCTTAAAATTGCATATGATCAATGTGTGAGGGAGCTCCTTTTGAGTGAGGGCCAGTTAGTATATCTGAGGGAGCATGGTATTTGAGGTTGTCGGAAGATACAGGATATCTGGAGTTCCATAGAGTACCAGGTAGTATGAGCACCAGAGGCTGGGGGTCAGTGTATGCAGTGAAGACCAAAAATTTCTTATTTTAATATTATTTATATTTATTGTGAAGATTTAGTGCATGATGAAGTTTACTGCATGAGTTAAAGTCTGCATGAACATGTAGGATCATATGACCAGACACAGGGAGAGGAGCTAATTTTGACCATACCAGAAATGTGTATGTAACATGTTCCACTGATGCATAGGGTGGCTTTTTCTTTCCACCAATGTATGTATGTATAAATATACCAACTGATGTTAGCATGAAGTATACATTCTATTTTAAACAAACCAACATGTTTCTGTACCTTGTAAGGAACTTGGTCAGTGGTATATAAGCTATGGTCACTGTTAAAGCCTTAGAGAAACTGAGAAACGGAGAAATGGAGAAATGAACATACAGCTGGCAAAGACAACAAGTTTCTTTCCTATGCCTGATACATATGTCAATAAAGATTTTTGACAAGGCAACTGGTATTTGGCCCTGTGATTGAATTGTAAAGGGGCAAGACTGATTTTAGATCAACAGCAGTGGCCCCAGTGGGCGACCCAAGTAAGTTATGTTGTGCATCGGTCTTCATTAAAGCCTCTGGTTCAGAAAGAGGGAGTAGTGGATAATCCCTCTACTGGTGTGGAGTTTTCAGTGCAAGAGGTGACTGATGAAGGGGTGGAAGAGGTGGATGAGAGTGAGATGGCTGTTGTGGTGGCTGGAGATCCCTCAGGGGGCACTGTAGGTCACCCACCTTCATTGATAGTGGTAGGAGTGTCGAAGGAGGTTAGGGATGAGGATTTTGGGCAGGCATCTCCAGCCCATCCTGATTTTTCAGAGTCATCTGATTTAGTCCCACGTCGAACTAGGCGTATTGGTGCTGGGCAGCATTCTAAAGTGTATCATCTACCACGACCTGTGGGTAGAAGGGCTGGTAGTGAGGATTCCTTTGTGGAGCCTAATGCTGTTCTGGTTTTGTTTAGGCCTTGGGACTAGTAATGACTTTGGAGTTGAGTTCCATCGTCGGGACGACAATGACTAGTGGGGGGGGTAGACTGTGACAGTATGCATTTAATACACAAGGGGATAAATGGTAGTTAATTAGCAAATTGGAGAAAGCCTTGTTAACAACGGGATAAAAGTGGTGAACGTGTGCCATCCGGATGTGTGCGTAATCTAAGTGTTTCAATTGCCTGTGTATTGTGGTCGGAGGAAATTCAGTGCGATTAGACTTTAGACTAGCTTTTTCCTTAACGGTGAAAATCTGTGTGGCGGTCACCTTTCCTGGAGGTATGTTCTATTAATTGTCACATTGGTGCGGTGCTTAATTTGTAATTTTTGAGGTCCCGGAACAAAGCGGGGTTACGGATCTGGCATGTGATTACAGGAAGAAAAGGTAACGGAACACTCTTGCAATCACATTGCTGGACCAATTTAAGTGATTTTAAGAGCGTGCACCAGTTGGATTTAGTCTATAAGGTCATGAATAACATGGAAATGCCATGCGATTTTAAAACAACAATTTCCAGGACTAAAAACGTTTTGAAAAAGTTGTGGAATTTTATTTTTCAAATCTCTGTGTAATAGAGATATTTTATCAGGTCCTAAGTTTCTGGGTGTAGCTTTATTGCATGGTTTTAATAATTCTCGCAGCTTTCAAGTTTATAATGAAGGAAATTCCTCCATTTATTCAACATAGATTTGAGTCAAGACAAACTATTAGATTAAATCACCCAGTCTTCGAATCCACGAACTCTCTCGGAGCGCGCTTCTCATTAAAGCATCTCGTCTGCACAACAAGCGACCTGCTGCGTGCTGCGATACAAGACTCACATTTCGATCGGCACAGCTGACAGAACTGTCACTTGACTAATCAGGTAATTGTTGCATTGTCACAAAAATGTATAATTTGAACACCTTTTAATTATTTTAAGTCATTTGGTACTCGCGCGCTCCACAGGGTGTGTGCCCTCACAGTCACATCCAAAGCTTGCGTATAAAGTTGCCTCGTGAGTATAATATACAAGTTATTTTTCATAGTTTTTTTTTGTTTAAGCATACAAATACAAACAATATGATGTCTGATGGGTTTTGACAAATAAAACAGTTTCATAGCACACTCTACTAAAATACAAGGGGAAAAGAAAGAAAAGGCTATGGGTGCTTAGTTTTTTTGTTGTTGTTGTTTAATACACTTAGCCAAAATCTCATGATATAAACGATTAAGCACTTATGCACAGCAGGATATTTAAAATGTACATAACTCTTTTGTCTAGATGGCAAAAAACCTATTTCTCCAGTCTTCAAGCACACACAAACAATAGCCTTAACAGACATATTGTTTGAGTAAAGAAAATCGAGCTTTGCGTTAGTTCAGTCAGGTCATGTTAGTCATGCTTGCATCAGCTGACAGTCAGCTGTTCCTAACGTGTACCAATCCAGTCTTGACACCTATCACCTATGGTCTATTTCAATTCCCATTATTCAGTGTCTCTCCATCACATTGCTGCTTACAATTAACTGATCACATCGCTGCTTGCAAATCAAACTGTTGCAGTTTGTTTCAGAACATCTGAAATCCGCATCTAAGATAGGTGATTGCTTTTTAATCCATATCACTGTGTATGTTGCCTGGTGGTTCACATGGTTTTGCATTGGTTGCAGGAACGAATATTATGCATATTTGCAGCAGCATTTATACATCTGTGTTCATACACCTGGAGCAATACGCAGCTAGAGCATGCAATTGCTCTAAGGACACGCCAATTAAGCCATGAGTACAGGGTTATACGAGACCAGCATTCTCGTGTAAGCGTTTCAACGGGGGTTCGTTGTATTTAGCGGCGAAATATCAATGTCACTGGTGTTTATTTCTAAGGTTGATGTCACATTAACTTTGTTTCAGGTGCACGCAGCTTCAAAAGCAGACATTTATTGCTCTATGGCTTCTATAGGGTTATAAGAACGTGACAAAATAGCCACGGTTACATGTGTTTTATTTCTTCATCCAGTTATAAAGATTCGGTGGCCCACATGAGACGTTATCTAATTCGATGGGTTTACATGTGCTCATGCTTCGATTTTGGGATATACGTGGCTATGACATGCCAATTATCAGAGAAAAAGCAGAGAAAAAATAAAATAAAAACGGGGTTCCATTAATATTTTTAATAGCTGCTCGCACTTGCTTGGAATTAGCAGACTAATATTGAAACTCTAGTGTTCATTCGTGTGCTCCGTGTGTAAGTGACCATGTTCAGTTCACATGACCAAGGCTGTCTTCTATCGTACCACTGGTGTGGTCGGGGCCATTAAGTGTATACCCACTCCTTTTGTTGCTTTGCAAATCTGTAATTTACTATCAGGAATCGTTCCCTTTAATAGTGTACCATACAGTTGAGAAACTAGTGATTCTTTGCTGTAATTGGTGCATTATCAGTTCTGTCATCTCACATTTCCCGGCCCATCATATACTGAGTGCGCGTGTCCGCTGCAGCGAGAGAACTCCGCTCAAATGCCATCGGGTGCACCGGGACATTTCTGGTCCGGTTGAGTGAGCACTGTTCGCCGAAGCGAGGGAGTTCTCCCCCACTTTAGGCACCGTTTCTAAATTACACCAAACTGCAAAAAAGTGTGAGGCGGCGCTACGCACTGCATCCGCCAGCTGAATGCAAGAGCAGAGTCTTCCGCGCAGCGCTGCGTTTGCGCAACAATGTAAAGTGATAAACCGCTTCAGCCATTCAGATGTTACACAGAATTATTGATACTGTCGTGTGACGCATGAGAAAAGTAAAGGTTTTGTAATATTGCTGGCTGTAAACATCCAAAATAATGTTAATGGCATGAAGAGGAAAAACTAGAAAGCGCACCAAGGCATGTCAAATCAAGGGGAAATAACTGGAGCCTAAGACATTCTTTAATGCAGCCCTGAAATGAATTTTATTATGATATATATATATATATATATATATATATATATATATAAAGGTAAATTTAAATGGTAAAATACATTATTCTCACCAAGTTTTGTTAAAACATGAATCACGAGGGGGCAGCTTATGAATGCAGAGTGCTTGCTATGAGCTCTCAACATTTACAAATGGGCTTATGAATATGGAAGCTTTAGCCTAAGTTCTGCCAGGAAGACTCAATCACTTCGTCACCAATTACCTTCATCATTATCCAATCACGTCCTTATACTCCTGTATAAAAGATCGTACTTACACATGTTTGAGTTCGCAGATGCCGACGCGACAACAACCTCCACCCTCCCCACCACCACCAGGATGGTCCTGTCCTTACCTTCCAGGGGGGTCGGCTGCACCCCTGCCTTCGTCTTCAGGCAAGAAATGCAGATTCACTACCCTCGGATTACGAACCTTGGACGGGGCCTTCCGCCAAAGAAATTTATAATTGTGCTTGCTGAGCTGTCAATAAATGTATGCTTCGTACATCATTTTATCTCCCGAGTCTTTCTGGTAGAACTGTAATTCATACAATAACAGGCACATTTTGGTCAAGTGTTTTCATTGAGCTATTCACTATCATAGGCTGCATCCGAAAACTGAAAAATGCTGCCTTTGGAGGTCGCATTCCAAGGTAGGAAGGCTTCAAGGCATGTCCGAAATCAAAGTCAGCTTCATTTCCTGTCTCCTGAGATGACTTCATCTGGCCGGTTTTGAAGGCAGGATAGATGTATCCTTCGCTGCCTTTGATATCCCACAATCCCATGTGTTCCATTCTGTGACAGTTAAGCCAAAAAAAATAATTATGGCGTCTGAAAGTTGTGGTCGGTGGTCAGTTTGTGTTTAAATGTATGTTTCTGAACAACGTTTTCCACTTATAAAATTTCTAGCGAGAAATTTATATTGCAGTAATGAAATATCCACTTAGTTATAACCAAAGCTCTCTATATTTTAATGTAGAGCATTAAACCATTACTCCGCCTCAGAAGCCTGTCCAAAATCCGTTGCATGAGGTGCCTTTGGGAAAAAAAAACGTAATGTAATATGTAATGTAATATGTAAATGTAATATCTTAAATTGAATGATATACAAACTGCCATCGTATTAGGCTGCTGCTGCTAGGGGTGCATGCTTCCCCCTTAATGTGATTTTTCAGCATGTAATATCTTAAATTGAATGATATACAAACTGCCATCGTATTAGGCTGCTGCTGCTGCTAGGGGTGTATGCTTCCCCCTCCATACTGTTCTCTCAATTATTTTGCATAAGCAGCTAAGCAACATGCTTGTTGTATGCTTCTCTCCAAGTTTGGGTGATGCTTCCCCCATAAATATAGCAACATTTCTCATTGCTGGCCATTCATATTGCATCAGTTGTGTTGGGGAGTTTTGGCATATGGTTGTTTTGGGGGTTTGTCTTGCTGCTCTCCCTGCTCTGTCCAAGCATGGCTGCATAGCGTAATTTGAATAATGTTCTACACCGGGTTGTACTGTATTCCCTTTTAACCATGATTGATAGCCAGACGTCTACTCGTAACTTTTACTTGTATTGTGTAGTTTATAATTTGTTTAATTTAACTGCATGCATGTATTTACATATACTTAAATGATGCATGTTGCCAGCTTGTAAGCGATTCCGAGGTTCTTTTGGGACTTGATGTGGCATGCTTTTCTATATTGTTGCTTACCTGTTAAGGGTGATGTCTAAGTGTCTAAGTGCATGGAGTATGTGTTTATTGATTTAGTTTGTGTATTCTTCCAGGATTAGGGCAGCAGAAGGCAGAAGGATTAGGAGTGGTTTCCTATTACTCTCGGTGGTGGTAGTCTTCACTGCGTGACTGAAACATTGCACTTCCAGACCAACTTTCATGAGCAGTCCTGAAGACAAGGAAAACTGCTTCTCCACCTATCTTGATGTCTGGTGACCCGCGATACTCATTGGTGCCTTCAATACCTGCAAACGTGGTCAGTACCGCCATTACACACACTGCAACACACGCACGCACCCATTCACATAGCTTTCATATTCGCACATTCTGTGTGCTTAGTGTTTTGTTTATAATGTTTAGTGTTGTAGCCCGTTAAAATTATTGATGCTGTTGATTTAATGTGTGTCATTTAATGAAACTTAATGAGATGTTCATCCAATGTTTTCTGTGTTCTCTCTTTTTGTTTATATTTTTTTATGGACATTTTTGTGAATAAATGTGGACACAAATCTGCAAACGTGGATTAGCGTGACGCGGTCGGTTTCTGGCAAGGGCATGGATTCCGGAGAGAGACCGCTAGTGGGAACGTATGGTCATTTCTTATTTTGTTTTATTTTTATTTTTTTGTCCATTTCGTTTTCTGTGTTATTATGATTTTGAAAATATGAAAGAATAAATATCCTGATGACCTTTAGTCTGGGATTATTATTATAATTTGTTGTGTAACAGGTGGTTTTTTTTCTGCTATCCTGGGTAAAGTTAATTATTGACAGGTTTAATCCTGTCTGGCGCCCGAAGGTTTTTTTCTTTAAAATGGTTATTTAAGTTAGGGCGCCTACCACCGTTATAGTTGGTGTGCATGTGTAGTGGACATGGATTTTGTGTCCTTTTTCTAGATAGGAGAATTTTGGGACTTATTGCTTAAGAGGAGCTGGATGCTGACCCCAATCTGTGTGTTTTTTGTTTTTTTTTGTAACGTGTATTGTCATTTGTGAATCATATTATTTTGTTTGTGATGTTTTGTGTGGTTCCTCTGTTTTTGTATTAAATAAATCTTTTGTATAATTTTTTTCTCATACCTGACCCCACCGAACTGAACCTGTGAGCTTGTTCTCATTTAGATAAATTCCCCTATAATCAGACTTGGGGTGGCGTAGTCGGTCTTATTTGGGCTTTTAAGTTCGTTGCCCTGTAATTTGTATCTGCCACACAACACTTGTCCAAACTTGCACCCTCACTCATCTTTGAGTCCCCTCTCCCCTTTCCCTCTTCTCCTCCTCCAGGCTCAAGTCCAGGCTGAGAGTTCATTAAATATGTCTTTACTCCACATATGAAGTATTTTGTGAATCTATTATTATTTTCACTTCCATGTTTGGTGTCATTTTAAATGTCTCGCTGTGATTGGTAAAATGGTCTCAATCTCACATCAGAAATCTTAGAAGAATTCTGTTCTACTGTTGAGGAACATGTTTTCCTCAAGGTCTGGTGAGAATGTTTCCCAGGTCATTCCACGAAATCGGTGCCTTTTTCAACTGAACCATTTAAAATGATTCAGTTCGATTTGGTGAACAGTTTCAAAAAGATCCGGTTACATCGAATGATTCGTTCGCGAACCAGATATGACAAACTGCTTTATTTTAAACTCTCACAACAGACACGGAAGAGAAGACAATGCTGAATAAAGTCGTAGTTTTTGCTATTTTTGGACCAAAATGTATTTTCGATGCTTCAAAAAATTCTAACTGACCCTCTGATGTCACATGGACTACTTTGAAGATGTTTTTCTTACCTTTCTGGACATGGACAGTAGACCGTACACACAGCATCAATGGAGGGACTGAGAGCTCTCGGACTAAATCTAAAATATCTTAAACTGTGTTCAGAAGATAAAAGGAGGCCATACGGGTTTGGAACGACATGAGGGTGAGTTATTAATGACATCATTTTTATTTTCGGTTAACTAATCCTTTAAAGTGATCATTATAACTTATACTTTTTAAGTACATTATTAAATAACCTGAAGTTTTAGTATATTTAAAATCAAATTTTTTTGTAAATTTTAAGTTTACTTCTTCATGCTTGGAATTAACTTAGTTACTTGGACATACATTGTTTTCAGAAAGTAATAAAACAAATAAATTATTATATAAAATATTACTTACCTGCAATTGGTTCTCTCGCCGTCTTTCAAGCGCCTCGTAACGTGACATAAATAAAGCGAATGCATTATAAAGTGTACAGTCAAGTAAACACTGTCTATATAACATGGCCAAAACACTCACTCTGCATTAATATTATATCTCTGCATTATTCTAACATATCATTATAAATGTTATGGAGAAATGAAGCTGAAAAAGAACGATTAGCATTCATATCTGAATAAAGCTGCAGAAGTAGTTCCCAATAATCAGATTTTAGTCTATTTCAATATTGTGTGGAAGTGGAATGACTTACAGTTTGTCTTTAGGCCTAATAATTACACATTTCCATTTGAGTGATTGAGGATGGACAGCAAATACAATATAAAATTAAAATACTATGTAAATGTTGAGGATATACTGTGTTTAGCTGAACATCTCTAAAACAAAATTCTTTAGCTAAAACACAGAATCTTTTTGTGGTGGATGCAGAAAATGCCCCATCATCATTCTTGAAAGACACATTTCCTGTAGGACCAGATAGGAAATTACATGTACTGTAAAATGTTATTACATGTATGTAATATGTGTGTGACAAATAAAGAAACTTGAACCAATTGTGCGGAACAGATTGACATTTATGCACCTGTCAAATCTCATTCAGTGTTATCTCATTATTTTTCCTAATGTATACTGGAAATAATAATTTCAGAAGAATAAATCGAGTTTTGATTTGCAAAGTAAAATGTACACATTGCCAGCTGTAGCATTTGGACCGATAAGACACACAACTATTGGTTACATTTAACAAATAATATCTAACGCCTCCTCATCTAACCAAAAGGAAGCCATCACTTAAAAATGGACAGAACAGGCCTCTGGTTCCCCTAGCAACCAAAGGGACACTTTCTGATAACACTAGGTTGACGACGCCCAAAAATGTGGCTAAGCCACTCTTAACTCAAGTCTCTAAAAACAAACACAAAATGCACATAAAAGGGACTCTAATTCACATACTTTCATGCATTGTGTATGCTGTTACTGTTCTTGTATATTGTGTTTTGTGTATTGTATATGTTTTATACATGCTTATGATGGATCACTAGTTAATATAACCTCATCTATATGATGTTTGGTATCTATGAGTTCGTAGTTTCATGATCTAAATGAGAGTGTATATTATATGTTGATTCCTATGCAACACATTAATTTCATAAGAATCTTAAAGATTCTTCTCTTGAACCGCCCAATCTAATTTTATATGCAAGACACCAGACTAGAGACAAAGAGTTGTAAAACTTCCCTCCAAAAGGTACAGGTAGGCCTGTTTCACTTTTACCGCAATTCTCAAAATTCTTAGAGAAGGTTTTCAATTCAAGACTTGATAGCTTTATTGAAAGAAAGAAATTACTCTCAGATAATCAGTTTGGTTTTAGGAATAATTGTTCAACTTCGCATGCACTCTTTGATTTAATTGAGGAAGTAACTAATGCTGTAGACAACAAGGAAAATGCAATAGGGTTATTTATTGACCAAAGTAAAGCATTCGACACATTAAAGGTACAGGTTGTAGGACCTGCCACTAGAGGGCGCACTACCAAAACAATAACAATCGCGTGGTTTGATGACGCTAAGAAGGAGTGTGGAATGATGGGATTTGTTGTCTTCTACAAAACAGCTGACTGCCATCAATCAGACGGAAAGATAAATCATGGATTTAACGGATGGGGTAAAGTTTTAAAAATGTTGGGTTTGATGTCATAATTTTCAAATGCGGGTTCATCGATTTGCACGAGTAGATTACATACAAAATTAATGCAAAGATGCGATCAGACAATGGATCTGACCCGTCCTCGCGCGCATCTAGAGATACGTTGCCCTGCGTTTGACGTCTATCTGCCCCATAATGTTGGTCGTTATAATAGCATATGTTTTCTATAAAGATAAGAATCAAAACAAATCACCTGTCGAGTAAAACACAAGCGAGATCAGCATGTCTTTCTAGTTGAAGTTTGTTGCGAAGCTCTCTCCATTTAGAAAGTGCAACACCGATATTGATCCTCGCTCTTTCTCTCCTCTAGTCCCAAACTTTTCTTGGGTCGTTTGGTTGACCCGTACGTTTATGTTTACGGGAGCTGTCCTTGTCGAACCAGCAGCAGACGGTAAACAGTAATTATGTTCCATAAATAAGTAACACAATCCACCATAAAACGTGCAAGAAGAAGTAAATAAGGAACTGCTTGAAGCAAGCTAGTGGTTTTCCGTACACTAGACACTACTTCCGCATTTGTCCACGACACTGTTGTCATGTGGTTTCTATGTCAGTAAAGGTGGGAACAAAGGGTAACTAACATCATTGACAGGCGACTGCACTGCACCGTGTCACTGTTTAGAAGGGGAATTTTCTCATGATTTACAAGTAGTTTAAAACATTAGAGATATTGTTAGTAATCAGCTGGACAAAATATATAACACTAGCCTAGTGGTTTTTGGATATTTTACTGTAAATATCTTACAAATCGTACCTTTAATTATGATATTTATTTATTAATTTATAAGCTATAACAGTATGGGATTAGAGGGGTAGCACTACAGTGGGTTACTAGTTACCTAAAAAATAGAAAACAATGTGTGATAATAGGAGATTATCAGTCAAGTTATCAAGAAATTGTGGGTGGTTTCCCCACAAGGTTCCATTCTGTGCCCAAAATTGTTTAACACGTATATAAAAGATATTTGTAAAACATCTAAAATATTGAGATTAATTTTGTTTGCAGACATAAATATTTTCACATAGTGTCAAAGTGTTACTTTGGAACTCAAACGTGTTAATAAGTTCAACAATAAATTCAAACAAAATAAATTATCACTAAATCTGAGTAAAAGCAAAATGATGATGTTTGGCAATGGTAATTTCAATGTTCAGGAATCAATTCAGATAGAGGGTGTTGTTATAGAGCGGGTGCATGAAATTAAATTCCTTGGAGTTATTATAGATGATAGAATTACTTGGAACTTTAATATTAAATATTTAATCACTAAATATCAATAAATGTTTCAGTAATTGTCAAAGTAAAGCATATTTTTAACACCAAAGCTTGCATATTTTATACTGTTCTTTGATCTTGCCCCATTTCATTATTGTTCTGTGGTATGGGGTAGTACTTATTAAAGCACATTAAAACCTATAGTAAAGCTGCAAAAAATAATTATCCAATTAATTAATAAAGTTGGGTTTTTGGATCACGCAACTCATTATTTTTAAAATCTAAGATCATGAAGTTTTATGACATTGATGAGTTCCAATAAATACAAATGCTATTTAAATCAAGACACAAATTGTCACCAAGTCAGATACAAAGAAGGTTCCATGAACTTACTGGTTGTTATGAATTATGTGATGAATTAAACTTTAGGAAGCAGAAACACAGTACAACTTTGAAAAGTTTTAGCCCTAAAGTTACTGGGGTACAATTGTGGAATAATTTGGAGATGGAGATGAAACTATGTCCAAATATCAACCTGTTCAAATATAAATATAAACATGTTTTTTTTTTTTTAAGTATAGAGAAGAAGAAATGATTTGTCACTAGGGGTATTTCTAACATGATAAGTTATTGTAAGTGTCTATAATCCATTATTATTATTTATTTATTTTATATTTCTTTTTTTGTTTCCTTGTGTTGTACTATTGTGAAATCTGATTTTTTTTATTGTATTCATTTTGGGGGTAGGCGCTCATAAGTTCTTTTGCTTCGGCCCACTTCTTTTGAGCAGAATGGTTACTGCACAAATAAATAAATAAAAATAATAAAGGTACCATTCCTCATTGGCTCACTCAAATCCTGAGGGTGTGACATCATCCCTCTATATAGATCACTGATAACCAGATCAGGCGGTTCTTCTAGATTCAGGAATTCAGGAAGATGCTGAGCTAAGAGCCTTAAAACCTCCCTAAGCTTGTGCCAGGCTTCGGCCTTGACTATTCACTCATCAAGATCCTCAGATTCAAACTGGTCTCATCAATTCACATCAGCAGAGACAAACTGGAGCCCCAAAGTGCATCAGGACTCTTTATCAAACAGTAGAGACTCACAAATATCAAACTTAGCCTTTTTAATTGATACATTAAGTATCATTTGCATCTTTTACAAAGGTGTGTTTGAACTAAGAAACTGATGTGTCCTTCAGACTGTAGATCAGCTGAATATCAAATTGTACCATAGATTCATGTCTTAGTTTCTTTTCTTTTTACTGCTTAAGTTTAAACTTTTTTTTCCCTATGCCAACTGTATGCATGTGTGTGTGTGTGTGTGTGTGTTAGACTAGTTTAAGTGTTTATGTAGTTAATGAAGTCTTATTTGTATCACACTTCATCATCTGTTACTGTAAAATTAATGCATGTGCTTCAACCACGTTTACATGAACACAATCCACATGGCTGAAACACTTATTTTCAGTGTCCTTATGCAGTGAGTTGAAGTTCCCTTTGACATAAATACTTGAAGTATTTCTGTAAAAACACTTCCTTTCTGCATAAATACTGGCCACACAAACAGATGAGGAACACAACACAGTCCACTACAGAGAGAGAAACTAGTGTTAGTTTACTGAATCTGGAAATGAAAATATAGAAAAGGGTAAAACTGAAAATATGCAGAGAAGAAGAAACAACATGGATGATGTCTAAGAATATGTGAACGTCGTACGAGGTAAAGTCAGAACAGATATCACAGATTCAACGCCACAAGAATCCAGTCATATAGCACGGATAAAGATTCAATAATGGACTCAGAAGACCGAACAGAAAGGATTGTTGATATCTACGTCAGTGCAGAGGCTGTAAGAGACATGAAACATAAGAAAGAGACAGAAGACTTCAACACAGAAGAACCCCGAACACCTCGACACACAGAAGACTTCAACACAGAAGATCCCCAAACACCTCGACACACAGGTAACTGAGATTAAAGGACATTTTCTGATTATTCTCTCTCTTCCAGGTCCTCCAGTATGATCTGACATGCTCCATTTGTTGATGGTGGTTAATGCTTTATTTTTTTTCCTGAAAATGTGACTGATTGTTTTGCTAGAGAAGACACTTATTTGTCAACCAGGGTCATGAAGATTAATTTAAAGGTTGCCAAATATGGATTTTTGACCTTTAGAAAAGGTTTATTTTGAGACCTGTTCATGTTTTCCTCCAAAACCAAAAATATATAATCGGCTGAAAAAAGAAAATCATATACAGTGAAACTGGGATGAGTAAATAATCAGGAAACCATTTTTGAGTGAACTGTTCCTCTGCATTTACTCACAAAACACAAGAACAAAAACCACACTAATAAACGTCTGACAAGCGTTAAAGTTAGTCTACAGTTCACATGTTTCAGAAGATGTGAGTCTTATGATATGAGGAAGTGAAGAGACTAACATCATATCTATCCTCTTCAGGAAGTGATGGTGTGACGATCTCCAGAGCCGCTGGTGTGTGTTTGGGACTGATGTGTGTTCTTCTGATGACTGCAGTCATAGTGTTGTGTTTCATCTTCATTCAAGAGAGACAACAGCTGCAGACTAAGATCACCAACCTCACAGAAGAGAGAATTGATCTTCAGAAGAAGTTTGCGGGTTAGTTTCTTCAGTCTAACTGGTAACTTGATCTAAAGCAGACTCAGATTTTAAAGTGGACTGTCCTGGATCTGTTGTGTAGCTTATGCTTGTAATTGACCTTTCTTTAGCGCTTTATGTTTATAATGATTAATCATAATTTAGGGAAAAAACATTATCTTTTGTGATAATCAATCTTTGGCCTCATATGAGAAAGTCATTGTCTGTTACAGAATACAACATAAACAGAGTGAACAGATACAGTGAAATTAAGCAATAAGCTGTAAAACGCTCTTGCAGTAGATTAAAAGCACTCAAAAAGAGAAGTTAAAAGACCTGTAAATTGAATATGAACACACAATACAGTATACTGTCATTTATTGTACAAAAATGTATAAATAATACTATAAACCGCTATAATAGTGGAGCGGCTAAGTGCTTATGTTTGGCAGAATCGTTCAGTTTATGATACATGCATGAAAATAAGCACCAGCAGTCTCCATGTGTCACTTGACAAGAAAATTGTCCGAGCCACTTGATATTTCAAGATGGCGGCCATTTTTCAAGATTACCACCACCTAAATGGAGCAGTTAAGCGATATAGTTGTTTAGTTAGTGACATAAGCTTGTAAATTGGTATGAGCAGTCTCTAAGGGTTGCTTGACAAGAAAACACTCGCAGCCACTAGAAATTTCTATTTTCAAGATGGCCGATCCCTGGATCCTCAAAAGATAAATTTTTTCTGATAGAAATGTATTGTTTTTTCTTTTTCATTAAGGATGATTTGGTGTCATTTTATTTTATATGTTTTAGATTATTCTAAAGAACAACTTTTAACGCATCAAAATACCGTTGTGTTGATTTGTTGATTAAAGATAGATTACACAAGAGTGAATATCTGCACTACCAGGGCACACTGGTGATATTTCACCACTGTTGGGAACGTTATTTAAAAAAAGTAATCAGTTATAGTTACTCACTACTTGTTCCAAAAAGTAACTGAGTTAGTAACTGAATTACTCTATAATAAAAGTAACAAGTTACCAGGGAAAGTAACTATTTGCGTTACTGTAAAAAAAAAAAAAAAAAAATTAGCTATATGTCAGAGAATTTGTACTCTTTTTTTTTTTTTTTTGCAGTTTTCACAAGTCAGTTGAAATGAGTAGAACAGACAGGTGTTCGTACATAACTTTCGATATTTATTGCACGTCATCAGACAGCAAGAGTTTTATCCTGCACTTTAAGTATTATCTTTGTAAGTGTTTTTGGCCACTAGCTTTATAGATGCGTGTCACAAATTACTTGTACACATTACATGCACGTTCTTGCCTTTGACCACAATGAATTTGAAGTAGTGCTTATATCTCCACCTTGAAAATGCCAACTTTTCATCGGATTGCTCCTGACTCGCCATCTCTGCTGATGCTGCGAATCTCTGTGTAGCATGTGTGTGTGTTTTGGTTAGATTACCCCGTTACTGAAAAAATAACGTCGTTACCTAACGCCGTTCTTTTAAATGCCGTTATTCAAAACACTGTATTTCACTGCTGTTAAACTGAGAGTGGGGTTCAATGTCAGCTAATTGCAAAAGTTAGTATCCCAAATGCTGTCTTATCAACCCCAAAATAGTTAGATAGCCGCACCTGAATTGACAGGTTGTGCCAGTACGGGAGAGCCGAGCCAAGATTAATGGGGTTTTAGTTAACCGTATGGTGTACAGATCACACAGGATATAAATGGCATTGGATGAACGATCGCACTAAATGTAGGGTTAAGGCATGAACATAGTTGTATCCCCTACATCAAAGTGCTTGGTAAAAGGTGGTAAAAGGATAAACCTTCTGCCTATTTGCTGCAGACATGGCAGTGAAACAAGGACCCAAATCCCTGATGATTGATGCCAATGACACAGACATTTTAATCATAGCCACTTCTTTTATGCCGTCTTTGATGCAACTTGGCCTGGAGAAAATGTGGGTGTCGTTTGGCAAAGGAGAAAAGACAAGATGGATCCCTATAGATGAGGTGGTTTCAGCCATAGGACCAGAGAAAACATGTGGTATCCTCTTCTTCCATGCCTTCAGTGGTTGTGACATTGTGTCATCCTTTCATGGCAAATCAAAGAAGTCTGCCTGGAAAACATGGGACGTGTGTGATTAGGTCTCAAAAACATTTGCAAGAGGCCAGGCTTGATCTCTTTGCCAGAAAACAAAAAGACAATATGACTTGATCCCAGCAACTCAAGCAGCAGTCAAAGAGCATGCCAAACGTGCTTCTTATGAGTCTGGATACGTGTGGGGACAGGCATTGAAGTGACATCCACAAATGCCGGGCCTCATCCGACTGGGGATGGGTTAAAAAGGACGAAGAGTGGAAAGTCCTCTGGACTCCACTTCCACCCATTGCAGAAAGTTTTGGGAGTTGACCAAATGTGGGTGCAACAAGGCATGTACTGGAAGGTATAAGTGCTTCAGATATGGAATCAGTTACACATGCCTATGTGGTTGCCCTTGCTTGAACCTATTTGCCTATTAGTCCTGTTTTCGGTGTAGGCCTATGGCTCGGCTTCCCCTTGCCACATTGGCGCATCATGTTTTATTTTGTCACCAGACTATCACTGTGACATTTTCAGTTTAGTTCCTTAGTATTGTTTGAGATACTTTCTGTTTGTCATGGTTCCACGGCTGTGAGCCAGAATCGCTGTTGCCTTTGGATCTGTTCTTATTGACATTCAGTATTAGTCATTGCTCAATTTTTCAATAGTACGTTCCTGCACAACCGGAGGCTGCAGATTCAGGACCGCTGATCTAAGGCCGCAGTTCTAGGACCCTAGTTTTTCGTGACAGCGCCACCTACCATACTGGACGATAAAGCGATGGCTGCAGTTTCAGGACCGCAGTTCTAGTACCCTGTTGGTTTAGTTTGCAGTCATGTTACTTTGTATATAGCATCAATATATTAATCTCAGTAGTATTTGTTTTTAAATGTGATTTTTGATTCAAAATGCAGCAGAAGTTAATTAATAAGTGTGCTTTGAGTCACAATTTTAAATTTAAACATGAATTCACACAAAATATAAATGAAATATCAAATTTGTAAAATTGATGTTTATCTTAGTATGTGAATTAGCTGATTATCAGGTAAGTTAAAGTTGGAATCAGCGTATGGAGTCACTAAACAACAGCCAATATTTTAAAAGTTGTTGAAAGGCAAGACAAGACATATATATATATGTGTGTGTGTGTGTGTGTGTGTGTGTGTGTGTCATTTTTGTGATAACATCACAACAGCACCAAAGTGAACCCCTTTTCCATCAGTTGCTGCATGGATAGAATGGCTGTAGGCTTCAACTCTAGAGAAAGAGAGAGCGAGAGACAAAGAGATAAATAAGAAACATTTGTTTAAAGGGGGGGTGAAATGCTCGTTTTCACTCAATATCCTGTTAATCTTGAGTACCTATAGAGTAGTACTGCATCCTTCATAACTCCAAAAAGTCTTTATTTTTATTATATTTATAAGAGAAAGATAGTCTGTACCGATTTTTCCCGGAAAAACACGACCGGCTGGAGGCGTGACGTGTGGGCGGAGCTAAAGAATCACGAGCGCCAGTAGGCTTTTGAGTTGAGAGCATGTGGAAGCTGTGACACAGATCCAGAGGCTGAAATTTAACAAGAGCAGCATCAGCAAAGGCGGTATGCTATGTGGTATATACTGAAACTGTATATATTTGCTTAGCGGTTTTGGAAAATGACTAAGTTTTACTTTATGTCGTCTTTTTTTTTATTTTATTTTTTTTAACTGTACATGTGGAAAGTGCAGTTTGATGACAACATCGCATGTTGTTTACTTGATGTGCTTACGCGCTGATAGCTAAGTTAACAACACAGAGATATTTGAAGCAGTTTTACTCACCGCATGCGGTTCCAACACACAATCGTGACACTTTTCCGTTGGGACTGCATTATCCTTAAGAAATAAACGATGTGCAATCCGAAATGCAGGGAACAAACAAAAACACTTGCACAACTCCGTTGATGCTCTGTAAAAATAAACTCCATCCACTGGTCCCTTAATGCTGTTTCTCTTTTGGTAATCTGTGCAGGGTTGTCTTGCACTGGCAACCAAAAACACACTTCTTTTGTGACTTTTCGCGACGCTCTCGCTCTGATCAGGCTGTGCTCAGCCTCTCTCTGCTCTGCTATACTGGAGCGAGCGCTCTTCCGGCAGAAGAGCGCGCACTCAGGACCCATATAAGGAAATTCCGCTCCATCTAACGTCACACAGACCCATACTCGAAAAAAACTTTCCGAAACTTGTGACAAACCGGAAGAGGTTTTTTTGGAACAAAAATACTCCTTCAAACATAAATTTCAAACTCTTTAACAGTGTAAAAAACTCAGTATGCATGAAATAGCATTTCACCCCCCCTTTAACATATTCAAATGGAATATATATATATATATATATATATATATATATATATATATATATATATATATAATCAAGAATTTTTTGAGATCATGAAAATATCCCTAGTGCCTTTTTTAATCATCTGTCCTACAATGAGCCTAACTAAATCCATAAAATCACTTCATATTGGCCATGCAGAACATGACAGAAACTAACACATGATAGCAATGGACTGCATGTGGAGTAGACCTGCAGATTAGGCCAAATTGTAACAAACTATTAAAATTGCCAAACACCTCATTCATCATTGCAAAACAATGCCAAAACAACAGGCTAACACAGTGCAACTAGGCAGTCAGTGCAGTTTAATTATGAAATATATTTTATAAATAAATATGGTAAAACAACGACTATTAAGCCAGTATTCACACTAATACATTAAGCTGAGGTAAATCTTACAAACCTTACATCAACCAGGCTCTTGTCATCTGATAAGTTTAATTAATGTGCAGGCTAGATTCACTTATAATACTTCGTCATTAAAACACAATTATAATTTATGAAATCATAGCCACGAATTAACATCGTAGTAATTAATAAAACTAGCTCACAAATACTTAATTTTGTGGGAATTAATTATTAATTCATAGGTAGCAGTTCTCACTATGTAAACTTTGCACCGTTTAAACATTATAAAATAAAACTTCATTAAATATCGGTACTCACAGTCTGATTGCTGTCCACGTCGTCCATCTTTAATTAGTGTTGATTCAGTACAGTAGGTGGCGCTGTCACAAAAAACTAGGGTCCTAAAGCTGCGGTCCTGAAACAGCAGCCTCCGGTTGTGCAGGAATACCCTTCTCCAATTATTTGTTTGTTCCATACAACACCACAACTGTGCTAATTTATTAATCTTATTTTTTGTTTTACCCACCTCTCAGTAATAATTTGACATGTTTAATAATGGGCTAGTTGCATATCTCCGCCATCTTGGATTTCCGGTCTTGCGAGTGTGTGCGTAGATATTTCCTGTTGTGCTTAAAGTCAGTGCAGAGAACCGGAGAAGTCCAAATATTAACTTCTATATGTTTACAGGATTTATAATAGCACTTCAAATGCAAATAAAATATACACTGCTATTATCACTATACTATAAATGTTAACTGAGCCAGTGGATTTGAAACTTGTGTATGTTTGGGTCTGGTGAATTAATTAAATACAATAATGTTCCCTACTGTTCACGAGATGAAAGTTGAACTCATGGTGTGTATACGCAGCTATATAATGTATTTTTATCTTACCAAATATGTAAATGTAATTAATTACTTATTTCTCGAAATTGTTAGTATTATTATTATTATTTTTTTTATTAAATATTTACCTCGTGAGACGTGGGCTGCGATTTATCTTCAGAAGTATCAATTTCTCAATTGTACACAAGTCTGTTTCATCATTTTTTTACAACATATTTTATTATTTTACACAGTAAAAAATACATGACTAATTTCAATATCTGTTTAATCTGATAATTAATGCAAAAGAATAACAATATACAGGGCTGTTCATAGACAGATAATGATTTATGCTGCAGATCTTTCACAAAACAAACAGATAAAAACACACATGAATGCAAACAGCAGTCTTTTATTAAATGCAAACCTATCATAATTATATTACGCTTAATTGTACAGTTAGTTATGAATTATGTTATCAAATAAAGTTAATAAAACATGCTTTATCAGAAATCTGTGCGTCTTGTTTGACAGACAGAAACATTGATCTTACATAACAGTCAGAACAAAACCAGCTCTTCGAAAATGAAAAGTATTGCATATTTGAGTGGTTTGTGTTTGAAAGATGAAATCCCTGTGGACCTGACCTGACGCTGATCTGCATAATCAACAGAAGAATAAAGCAATCTCCGAGTTGTATCTTGATTAATTTCCACACAGAGGTACGCAAAACCTAGGGAGGATGTTTCCCCATGTTTTTGATATACCACTATCCGCTGTTAAATTTGAAAATCATTAATTATATACATATAGCAAAGTTTCGTATGTGAGTTTCCCTTACAGTCAATGCGAGCGTCGCAAGACAGGAAATAAGTACGCACACACTCGCGTCGCTGAAGCTCACCGGCGCTATCTTGTGCACCTAGCCCATTGTTAGTTAACATAAATAAATAAATAAATAAACTCCCTTGTGACTGTTACCTTGTCGTGGTAAGGGGGCTTGTGTACCTCAATGAACCCTGAGAGCTATGCCGGTGGGATGCAACTCCTGACAGGCTTTACCAAACTGGACAGGTCATGGGTGAGGAGTCAAGACAAAACACAGTCAAACTAGCTCTCTTGACAGTCTTTTGAGGAACCCAATACATTTCTATGAAACAATTTATTATATAAAGATCCACATGGCGGGTGGCAGTTATCCAGAAAATTGCCGCCATCTTGAAATGTTATGTTGCACTGGGCGGTTTCTTGTCAAATGACCCTCTGAGACAGCTCATGGCAATTTTCATGCTTGTATCGCCAACTAAATGATTTCTTAAGCCTAATTGCTCCACTGATGTGGTGGCCATCTTGAAAATGGCCGCCATCTTGAAATTTCAAGCAGCTGTGGCTTATTGTCTAGTGACCATTAGAGACTGCTCATGCCAATTTTCATGCTTGTATCACCAAATAAACCACTATATCACTTAACTGCTCCACTAAGGTGTCGACCATCTTGAAAAATGGCCGCCATCTTGAAATTTCAAGTGGCTCGGACAATTTTTTGGTCAAGTGACCCATGGAGACTGCTCATGCCAATTTTCACACTTGTATCAAAAACTGAACGATTATATCACTTATATCAATTATATCGCTGCTCCACTATAATAACATATACACTACTAGTACAAGTAATAAAAAATAACCTTTTTAAATTGGTTTAGATTAAAATTTAGTTCAAGCCCTAGTAAGAAAAAAAAAAAAAAAAAAAAAAAAAAAAAAAAAATATATATATATATATATATATATATATATATATATTAAAAGTATATTTATTTCATATTAAGAATAGTTCAAATCTATTGACATATTTATGCATCACTCTAGACTTACTGATATAAACATTATTTCAGCTTTATTTGTAGTGCTACTTGTGCACAATGCACATCTCACAATATTAAGCCTTCAGTGTGTTTAAATGTCACTGTTGATGAGGATTGTATGATCTCTGAATAATATTTAATGTCTTTAAATGCAAGATATTTCAAGTGTAGCTGAAGTATAATTGCTATAGTCCCACTTTAACACAATCAAATAAACTTCAGTGTATCTTTAGTTGCACTTCAGCACTAGTTCTGCACAATTCAAAGTAATAAAGTACAGAGTTAGTTGTTCCAGTTTAGCAGACTTTAAGTTTACCAGTTTAAAATACCAAAAGTATAATTGCAGTGTATTTTTATTAAGTACATAAATATGTAAATGTATTTGTACTATGTATTTCAAATGCATTTTAGTGTAGTTATATTTCACAAGGGATGGCTTATCTGCAGAGGTGTTTAGTAACGAGTTACATTTACTTCGTTACATTTACTTGAGTAATTTGTTGGGGTAACTAATACTTTTTGGAGTATATTGAAAGATGGGTACTTTTACTTGAGTAAATTTTTTGGAAAAAATCTGTACTTATACTTCGTTACTGTGGGCGACGCTCCTCTCGTTACTTTATCTTAATGCCATAAATGTTATAAATGCTTCAGTTTATTCCAAACACTTTTCTCTGGACAATGAGCGATGCCCATTCGCGAATGATTCATTCTTTCGAGTCAATTTTGTTCAAAGGCTTGATCAAACCAAATCGCAAACGAGTGAATTAGTTCATGAATCAGTTTGAATGAGTCGTTCAGTTCCCTGCCGCACGCGCTGAGCTACTGAAGCAGTTCACTCAGAGTTGTAACATTTAACATCAGCAGCATTAAAAACGTGGCTATGGAACTGCACTGAATTGAAAGCAAATCTGCAAAGGCTATTTGCTAGTGATGAAGATCTTTATTAGAAGAACACCGCGTGCGCTGTCTACTGTTTAACAGGTAATAACTGGGCTACATTCGATTACAGTACACGATACCAATGTGACATTAGTTTGTTGTACGTGTGTGGCTTATAACAGAGGGGAGTCAAGCTGAATGCAGCTTCCAAAAGACAAAAAATAGCCGATTAAGATTTTATTAATATTAATACAACCGGTGCGAGAACGTTCAGCGAGTCATATCATCAGCTGCTAAATTCAGATCTGTGTTTGCTGGCTGGCGCTGAGCCAGTGTCACTGTCTTCTGTCTTTCTTCTGTGAGTGTTGTGTTTATTTGGTGCCATGTGCTCTCTCCTGTACTTTTCTGACCCCGCCCACCTTGTCACCTCATTACTGTTTAGTTGCTCCACCTGTGTTTCTCCCTTGCTCCCGGACTCATTACCTGGTTAACTCTGCACACCTGTTCAGTTACTCACACACACAGCTGTTCCCCATTTGTTCACTAGTATATAGTTTTGTCTCACACACCAGTCTGCCTGCCTGGATTATTGTAATGTCAGTTGTTTTACATAGGTTTCTCGTGCTTGTCTCGTGTATTTCGGCTTGTTCCTGGTGATTGTTTCTGTTTTGTTTTTGCCGTGTTGGCCTTTTTGTTCTGTAGTGTATTTTTGTCTGCCATGGATCTGAGGAATCACACAGTAGATAGACTTTATTTCAGAGAGAAACAAAGCCGAGATAATCTCTGCGAGAAGATCTCCCGAATGCTAGGTAGCATCTCATTATATACCCTATACAGGGCGTTTCCAAATAGTCTTTTCCTTATGCTTGCAAATTTGATACCTCCCTAGGGACTTGCTATGGTAAAGAAAAGAAGCCCATTGCATGTTTTTCCAGATGTTTCCTGAGACTTGCTATGGTAAAGAAAAGAGTTTCCTATCTGTGGTGGTCAGGATGTTTTTTGCAGACATAGGCACATTCCTTTCACACAAAGGCTATATGATTCTAATGGAATAAGACACATATGCATATATGTGACTAGATTCATCCTGATCACACCAATAAAAATCTTCCACAGTTCTCGTTATAATAAAGTGCCTCTTCCCTGCATTTGGACCCAGACCTTGCTCTTTCCACGGCGCCATCTCTACCGCGCCATGACAGCCAGAGACAGACGCGTTTTTACAGCGCTGTGCATTATAACCAATCACACAAGATTCTGTTGAGCTTATGAATGCAATGACCAATCAGAGGTGTTCAGATGAGTCATTGCTAAAATGCCGGTGCTTCCTTCACTTGCTCACTGACTGGAGACCTCTTTCTGGCGAATTCTCTCTCGTCAGAAACAACAAAGTGCAGATGTGTGTACGAATCTATAATTAAGATATTGATTTCACAGTGTTAACAGTTTCAGTGATTTTAATCTAGACTGTCAGTCAAAATGATCTTTATGTAAATGTTATTTGCTCTCTTTCTGAACAATGAAAGATTAGTAGCAATTTTTATATCACATTAACTTTCAATGTTAAATTCACATTTAATATAAAGTCAGTCATATTAAATATGTTATGGCATGACACCTATATCTGTTACTTAAGTAAACAGACAGGGTTTTATAATAAATTTCATAAATTGGAGTAAATGCTGATGAAATATATACATTTATACACACACACATACATTACATACATTTTATCTATATATCTAAATAAAAAAAGGCTCTGTATATATGACCCAAAGTAACTAGTAACTAACTACTTGAGTAGATTTTTTATCTGATACTCTTTTACTCTTCCTCAAGTAACTATTCAAGACTAGTACTTTTACTTCAGTAGATATTTCCAGAAGTACTTTTACTTGATTACAGTTTATGGTTACTCTACCCACCTCTGCTTATCTGTGTTTATAGATGGATGGAAGTGTCATCAATCCAGTCTTTACTTAATTTCCTCTGAGAAGAAGAACTGGAATGAGAGCAGAAGATACTGTAGAGAGAGAGGAACAGATCTGATCATCATCAACAACAGAGAGGAACAAGTGAGAGTGTGTGTGTGTGAGAGAGAGAGAGAGAGAGAGAGAGAGAGAGAGAGTCTGTGTGTGAGAAAGAGAGAGAGTGTGTGTGTGTGTGTGTGTGTGAGAGAGAAAGAGAGAGAGTGTGTGTGTGTGTGTGTGTGTGAAAGAGAGAGAGAGAGAGTGTGTGTGAGAGAGAAAGAGAGAGTGTGTGTGTGTGAGAGAGAGAGAGAGAGAGAGTCTGTGTGTGTGTGTGTGTGTGTGAGAGAGAAAGAGAGAGAGTGTGTGTGTGTGTGTGTGAGAGAGAGAGAGAGAGTGTGTGTGTGTGTGTGTGTGAAAGAGAGAGAGAGAGAGAGAGAGTGTGTGTGTGTGTGTGTGTGAGTGAGTGAGTGAGAGAGAGAGAGAGAGAGAGAGAGAGAGAGAGAGAGAGAGAGAGAGAGAGAGAGTGTGTGTGTGTACCCGTGTGTGAGTGGTGTTTAGTTTTTAAATTAAAGAGAATGTGCTGAAATGTGTCTTTGCTTGTGTTATAATCATGTTATTGTTTCTCTTCTCAGGATTTTGTGGGGAATATTTCTGTTGGTTCTGGTCATTTCTGGATTGGTTTGACTGATGTTGAAGAGGAGGACAGATGGAAATGGGTTGATGGCAGCAACATCAACATCAACATCACCTCTGGGTGAGAAATCACTGAACTGAACTGATTATTATCTAATAAATGATTGTCTCAGTCAGTATCATATCTCACAGAAAGCAGCTCTGATCTAACTCTGATCTGTTGATGCAGGTTCTGGGCGTCTGGAGAGCCAAACAATCAGAAAAGCAATCAGGGAACAGATGAAGACTGTGCTAACACTCATTCATCAGGATGGTTTGATACTAAATGTAATGATACGGCTAAATGGATCTGTGAGAAGAGTATCCTTAAATGATACATTATAATAAAAAAGTACGTATATACATCATGAACGGATAAATGTCAGTAATTTTACCTGTTTTTTTTATGGCACATTAATTAGGTTATTCTGTAAAAGCAAATACAAAATAAATAGAAAAAAACATTGTAATATTACAATTTTCATATAAAACATTTTAAAATCATTTTGTTTTGAATTTTTAGATTTGAACTAAAATCTGAATGTGAAAAACAACAGCGATGTTTCTACAGACTGAAATAAAATCAGTAATACTCTGATATAATAGAAATATTCATAAAAATAACCAAAATGATCATGATTTTAGGAGTATTACTCAGTACATCAGTAAAGTTTGATGTGAAATGTGACTCCTGCAGCTTTTTTGTAATTACAGTATGACAATAAACATGATTTACTTGTTTTCAAAAACTGGTTTATTTCCTGAACCACGTGAAGATGAATATAAATGAAAAATCACATAAACAGCTTCTAATGTTTGACTGAGAATATGAACAACAGTCTGACTGTAGAAATCAGGATATGGTCTAACGTTATCACTATGTTTGTTTTATGCTAGTGAAAGCAAAAATTGCTTGCACTGCAAAGCCTAGATTTTACCTCAAAATGACTAACAGTTCCTTTAAAGTCTGAACTTCTGATGTAACAACCTGAAGCGAATCAAACATCAAAGGGTTTCAACACCAGATGAACAAGCCCCTGACGTCTTTACACACAAACAGACAAACTGTGCTAATGACTGTTTTCACATGTTTATTAATGGTCATTGATTTATTCAGATCAACACCAAATTTGTTATACCTAATCTAAAGGCCTTTGCGATGTTAAATTGCGAAGATCTTGAGGTTTCGTTAGAGGGCGAGTCCATGGCGGCCTGACAAATTTCGATGTTTTGCCATGAAAAAGGAAGTTGCTGTAACTCAGACATACAATGTCTAATCTGCCCCCAAACTTCACATGTTTGATAAGACTTCTACCCTTAACAGATCTACATGCCCATATTCAGTTATAGTCATAGCGCCACCTATTGGCAACAGGAAGTGACATGTTTTACGCTGCGACAAACTACTCCTAGAAATAGTAAGACATTAATGTTTTTTTTGTGGTCAGTCTAATCTAAAGGCCTGTGCAATGCTAAATTGTGGAGATCATGAGTTTTTGTTAAAGGGTGAATCCAAGGCACCATGACAAATTTTGATGTCTCGCCACAGCAAGAAAAGTTGTTGTAACTCAGGCATAAAATGTTCAATCTTCCCCAAACTTCACATGTTTGATAAGAGTCCTGGCCTGAACACATCTGAAGGCCAATATTCCATTATAATGATAGCGCCACCTGCTGGCAACAGGAAGATTGACACATATATGGAATATACTTTTATATATTCCACTTATATTTACGACTTTAAATGCACATTTCTCACCATTAGTTTTTTTTACTAAAGCAGCTCGCTAGCGGTGAGCCAGGTTCTTAAAAAAGTATAAAAATTATAAGGCAAACGCAGCATTGTACAGTGTAATAAACACTTTTGTATTATTAATTTTACTGTTAAAAATGGCAAATTTCCCTGCAAGCTACGATTATCTTCCACTGCCTACTTTGTATACAGAATTAAACTATGTTTGTATTAAAGGAAGGGACAATGATTTTTGTTCAAAAACATTTTTATGCTGGTTGAAAATCTCTTCACATCCAGACAGCAATCATTAAGTTTAAGGGTATAAATGTATTTATGTCAACTATAAAATGTTTGTCCAATCATATCCCTGGGTCTGAGGACTTTGACTGTTTGCATATGAAACACCAGCAGCGCATTAATGTAGACCAGACAGAAAACAAGCGTGCAGTGAATGTCTGGGCTGCTGAATGATTTCATATCATCAGTATGAGAAAGGAAAATGAAAGGGGTGTATCATTACTGTTTTAAATTATATAGCATGACAAGACAATTATTGTTACATATAATTATTCATCATGCAGTTGATAAATGACACTGCAATAGTCTAATGTGTCTGCCAATTCAATTTTTATGAAACGTTTAATTTTCATTACTACACTGCAAAACATAGACTTTTTCTCCCCTTTATTTCAGGAAAATATAAATATAAATATAAACTTTTATTTCTATCGGCCAGTGATGATTCTGAAAGGACATACCTGTAAACCGTTGCTATAGTAACGAACACAATTTCATGATAATTGTGCTCTTATTTTAGTGCAGTCTCACAGCCACTGTCAGATATTGAGAGTGTTTTAAAAAGACCAAACTCAGTAAACATTTTTAATAACACATTTTATTTACAGACTTTTTTGTTCTTATTCTGGGCTCATATCTGCTTGTCTGTGAATAGAATGCTTTATTATTAATTTGTTTACTGAGTTTGGTCTTTTTAAAACACTGTTTTAATGCATAAAGCCACGTACTTTCACATTAAGCGTGCTTTAGAATGTCCCGATGATTCATTTGTGAATTAATCTGGTCGAGAAGAGTAAACTTGCAGCAGCTAACATCTCTTGATTCAATAAATCAGACATAGTGATTCAAGTTAACAATAAAAAACTGCATCATAGTAAAGGCTTTGTAAACGTGTACGGCGTTTTTAGCTTTTTAAACAGCATTCTCCATTCTACACCAACTACGCACACATTACCTATCAAGTAAGTCTAGGAAAGACGATCGAACCAATCAGAGTAGGTGCAGGCTGCAGCCGGGTGTACTTGCACTGAACCCTCTTCTCCCACCTGACCAATGCCTTTTCTCCGTGGATGTCTGACGATGAGGATATCACACATCGCTGTAAGGTAAGTTTAATGATAAGCACAGAGCTAACGTTACTCTTTATGTTAAAATATGTTTTAGTTTATAACGATTTATTGTTAATAAAACAATGGTGAAATTAAGAGCATGAACTGTTAATCAAGTTAGCTTTGGTGAAACAACCTTACGAAAATAACTAGGAGTTCCAGAGTAAGTAGGCTGTCAAGGCTATTTTATTTAAAAACATCGGATTAAGTGATTATTTTGTGTTTAATACTGACAATGAGGAGTAATTAGTTAAAACAACAACAAAAAGATGATAACTGATGATTGCTGCGTCTTGCCGTGGTATGTTTTTTTTTAGCTGAGTTTGGCTGTTCCTCACCCAGTTCTGTTAACGTTAATATTACTGTATATATTGTGTGTATTTAAAAAAAATTTTTTGATGCTTTGGAAATATTCTTATAATGTTTATGCCAATAAAACCCCTTGAATTTAATTAATTTTTGTGTGCGTTTAATTTTGGAGGGAAAAGGGGCCTGCTCCGATAAGGTATAATAATTTACAGTATATATATACAGTGGGGCTCGAAAGTTTGGGCACCCCTTGCAGAATCTGTGAAAATATGAGTAATTTTCAAAAAATAAGAGAGATCATACTAAATGCATGTTATATTTTATTTAGTACTGTCCTGAGTAAGATATTGTGCATAAAAGATATTAACATTTAGTCCACAAGACAAAAAAATTGCTGAAATTACTAAAATAACCCCACTCAAAAGTTTGGGAACCCTTGGTTCTTAATACTGTGTTCTGTTACCTGATGATCCTCAACTGTCTTTCTGTTTTGTGATGGTTGTGCATGAGTCCCTTGTTTGTTCTGAACAGTTAAACTGAGCAGCGTTCTTCAGAAAAATCTTTAACGTCCTGCAGATTCTTCAGTTTTCCAGCATCTTTGCATATTTGAACCCTTTCCAGCAGTGACTTTATGATTTTGAGCTGCACCTTATCACACTGAGGACATTTGAGGGACTCAAACACAACTATTTAAAAAGATTCAAACATTCACTGATGCTCCAGAAGGAAACAAGATGCATAAAGAGCTGGGGGTGAAAACTTTTGAACACTATGGGCCCTATTTAAACGATCTGAAACGCAAGTGTCAAAGCGCGAAGCGCAAGTAAGTTTGTGGGCGGGTCTCGGCGCTGTTGCTATTTTCCCGGCGGGATAAATGGCTCTTGCGCCCGGCGCAAATCTAAAATGGGTGGGTCTGAAGTAGCTTCATTATTCATAGGTGTGGTTTGGGCGTAACGTGAAATAAACCAATCGGAGCGTCATCCAACATTCCCTTTAAAAGCAGGTGCGCAAGTTCCATTATGGATTGCTATTATTATGGCGTATTTACCAGGCGCACGCCAGGAGCGGTTCACAGCCGAGGAGACTGATGTTCTTGTAAGAGCAGTGAAAGACAGAGAAATTGTGTTGTATGGGGATGGGAGAAACCCACCCAAAATAGCGTCGGTTAAACAGGCGTGGGAGGAAATAGCCACAACTGTTTCATCGATTTTTTTTCCTGGTTCTTGACGGACAAACCAATTTGTCAAATGTCCTTATATACATATATGTATTGCCACTATTGGGCAAACAGGTCTGATCCTTAATTACTACAATTAGCCTGAATAATTTGTAAGCAAGATTTATGCCTATTTTTTCACATCTTCGTGACACACCACAATGATTTCCGTCATCTCATGTGTTAATATTTTTTTAGTGTAACAATTTATGAATCTTAATAAAAATCTGTGTAGATTATATGAGCAAAGTGTATGCGCGTTGTGCACGCTATATACATTAAGGTCAAACATGCGCCCTTAAAATAGCATAATGAACAGCGCGCAACGCGCCACTGACTTTAGACCAGGTTTTTTCTGGTCAGTGGCGCAATTGCTTAATGGAACAGCAAAATAGCACCAGGGATTGTTTGCGCCGGAACACGCCTCTTTTTTTGCGCTGATCCGCCCAGGGAGCGCAAGTTCATTCACTAGTTTAGCGACGTGCTTCTGTGGAGGGAAAAGCGCGCTTTGCGCGGGTGCAAAATAGGAATGACACATGCGTCGGTGTACAAAGTCAATTGCGCTGGGTGCAAGATAGGGCCCTATGAAGATGACCAAATTTGTCTTATTTTGTTGAAATATAATTTTTTTCCATTTAGTTCTGCCCTTCGTAAGCAACAAAAGATACTTGTATGTTTCCCGGTACACAAATTAAGTACAATTTACATTGATCTTCAAATTCCAAAAGTTTTCACCCCCCAGCTCTTATATATATCTCACATATATATATGTGTGCTATATATATTTTTCTTGTGCTTCTATGGTCATAATTACTAACATCCTAAAGTTATATTAAGACCCATTCACATAAATATACTGTATACACATGCACAACAAGTGAATATCAATGAATGCCAGAAGCTGCTCAGTTTAAGTCAAGAAAAAATGTCAACAGTGAAAAATATACAAGGCAATCAATTGCATTCAACAAAACATTTAATTAAACATTACATCCTGCGACAGGGTAGATACATTTTCCTTGAATGTTCGTTCTTCAAAGAGACTCGCTTGACTTCCAACAAGGAAGCTGTAAGTAATGCAATAGTTACTTGAATTTTTGGGTGAGAGCATTCCATTACCAGAAGCAAACCATGTTACAGGCCCCAGAGGAGACTGGGTCATGAGCAGAGATGTATAGTAACGAAGTAGAACTACTTCACTACTGTACTTAAGTACTAAAAGGCGGTATCTGTACTTTACTAGAGTATTATTATTTCCCCCTACTTCCACTTTTACTTCAGTACATATTTTCGCTGAGTTTAATACTTTTACTCCGTTATTTTTGTTATGTGCTGCATCGTTACTCGTTACCCACATTACCACTGCCCGAACTGTAGATGGCAGATTTGATGAAGCTGGCACATCATTGAGCGAATCAAGCGATTCGCTCAATGATGACTGCGCGTGCTGACTGAACTGCTGTGAAGAGAGAGATGAACACCGAGCCGAGCCAGATAATGACTCGTTCACGAGTCAAGTACCAGTAGCATCGGTGAACATCCGGATCACCAGTAGTTCTTTCTGACAGTTCGATTCAATAAACCAGTTGAATAAAACGGTTCACCGGTTCTTTTGCGCTCGACGTAATGACGCCATTGGCGATGATTGCAAGCCTTCGGTTTACCTGGGCTCATAACATTAGCACAGAATCAGTTCAGAATCAATCACCAAAAGAATCAGTTCGGTTCAACGCTCTGTGTGTTGGTTTGCTTCACGCTGAATCACACATCAATCAACTCGCAGTATCATCAACTCGGATCTCGAATCGGACACGAATTCGTAAACGGTTCTTGACTCGAGAACGAGTCAGTCTTTTGTTCATTATCTGGCTCGGCTCGGTGTTCATCTTCAGTTCTCTCTTCACAGCAGTTCAGTCAGTGTACTGTTTGAGTGCATGAATTACTCCGGGATATTGGTTTGTTTTAACTCAGAGGGAGTGTCAGCCACATTAAAAAAGTTAACAGCTTAAGTCATGTGTGGATTAATGTGTATTAGAGATGCGAACCGTTTAAAATGATTCAGTTCGATTTGGTGAACTGTTTCAAAAAGATCCGGTTACATCTTATGATTCGTTCACTAACTGGATATCACAAACTGCTTTGTTTTGAACTGTCTAACAACAGACACGGAAGAGAAGACAATGCTGAATAAAGTCGTAGTTTTTGCTATTTTTTTATATTTAACTGACCATCTTATGTCACATGGACTACTTTGAAGATGTTTTTCTTACCTTTCTGGACATGGACAGTAGACCGTACACACAGCTTCAATGGAGGGACTGAGAGCTCTCGGACTAAATCTAAAATATCTTAAACTGTGTTCCAAAGATAAACGGAGGTTTTACATGTTTCAACATGAGGGTAAGTTATTAATGACATAATTTTGCAAATTGGGCGAAATAACCCTTTAATTTTGTTTACAAAAAGTTACAGTCAAAAGGAATTGTGATTGTACTTTAGGTTAATCATTTGAAATAGTAAAAACAATATGTTCAAACTTTTGTTTACTTTCTTTAATAACTACATAACACAATACTTGTACTTTTACTTTCAGTACTTGAGTAGTAAATTTTAAAATAGACTACTTGCAATACTTAAGTACAAAAAATGTTGAATACTTTAGTACTTCTACTTAAGTGTGGTGCTTAAAGAGCACTTCAACTTCTACTCAAGTGACTTTTTTGATAGAGCACTTGTACTTTTACTCAAGTATGGGTCTTTAGTACTTTATACATCTCTGGTCATGAGTCATTCAAGTCATTCAAGCCCATTGCAGCTGGACAGAACTGGGAGTGGTCAAGAAAGAGGAAACAGTGTTAAGGTTAATATATTGAAGGACAGATTAAATAAACATTGAAAGCCTATGTTTCCTAAAAAAATTCATGGGATTGAGAGAAAGAAGTGAAAGCACACACCTATAGTTATGTCCATACTTATTTGGATGTCAGTCCAGATTTCTGTTATTTTGGCTCTATACCACAGTAAAGAATTAAATGTTTCCCTGGTCCTGTAATGAACTGGCTTTTGTCACAGGAGTCCAGGAAGAGACAATAGGGGAAAATGGAGTTGTAGGAACTACAGTATTGGAAGTGCAAAGATTTGGGAGGAGAGAGGAGGTGGAGTTGGTTAGGAAGAGGTGGGAGGGTTTGATGGCACACTTTCCTGAAAACTGATCACAACATCTAACTTTTATAGACTGATTTTCTTACCATGGTTGGCTGTGTGGCATTTGGATGCACCAATCGGTCCGAGAAAGGTATCCAGATGTATGGTTTCCCAAAAGATGGCGACAGGAGAAAGAAATGGTTAGCCCAAGTCAGCAGAAGCAACCTGACCGTAACAAAAGATTACAACAACAGAAAACTGTGTGCAGTAAGTTATGCTTGTAATGCACATTTGGACATCTCACTTGTGGATCAAGGTTCAAAGTCTAATATGTACAAGACTGCAATGAAATTGTGATTTAACAATTATGATGTAATATCTGGAAAATGTGGGGAAAACAACCCCATAAGTAACTCTGCAGGCACATTTTGAGGGAGAGCAATTCTCAAGGACAAAAAAACACAATCTGATATTGAAAACTGACACTGTTCAAACCATATTTATGCATCGCCCTGAGCCCAAGAGGCGGAAGGGTCCTGCCGTGAGAAGAACCACAGAACCTCCAGTTCACGCAGTGGCCTGTGACCACACATATTGTCCTAAAATGAACTTCGGTATGAATAATGTGAAGTCAAACTTTAAATAATATTTCTTACTACAATGACTAGCCTGTACACTCTCCATGTAACACTAACAATGCCATATCATCATTTCAGAAGTTGAGGTAGGAAGTGAGGAAAGTGAGAGAAGGGTAAGTGAGGGAAGAGAGGATAAGGAAGGAGAACACTGTGAGCAAATTGAGAGGGACATACCAGGAGCCAGGTGCCAGAGAGTCAGGTGTCAGTGAGCCAGGTGCCAGTGTGCAGGAGTCAAGTGAACAAAGACAAAGAAATAAGACAAGGAGGGCAGAGGGAGCTCTAAAACAACAGGAAAAAATTAATTCTGTCCTAGTCATGGAAAAGAAATTTGCTACAATTTTTTCTAAAGATCAGATAAAAGTGATCAGTATAAAGAGTAAGAGGGGCATGAGATGGGGAAACACTACAGTCAAAAAGGCCATAAAACTGCATTTTGCCACCGGCTCAACAGGCTACAGACTGCTTCAAGACATGGAGATTCCTCTACCTGATATCAGAACACTGCAAAGAAGACTGCAGCATATAAAGATTGAGCCAGGAGTGTTAGATGATGTATTTGACATGCTAAAGCTGAAGGTTGACAGCCTGACAGAGATGGAGAGGGAGTGTGTGCTGACACTTGATGAAATGGCAATTACACAGAGTGTGGAGCTGTACTTGGGAAGTGGGAAGCTTTATGGAGACGTGACATTACCTGACCACACAGGAATGGCAACGCATGCTTACATTTTTATGTTGGCAGGAACAACAACATGATGGAAGCAAGTACTGGCTTACCATTACAGCAGTAACTCCACTAATGGGGCAACCTATAAGCCTATTGTCCTCAACATTGTTGAGAAGGCAGCTTCCATAGGGCTTCATGTGGTTAACATCACCACTGACATGGGCAGCCCTAATCGGGCAATGTGGAAGGCATTTGGCATGGATCACAACAAAACATCTGTCACACATCCTGCAAGACCAGACAGGAGGTTATACTTTATGCAAGACGTTCCACATCTTGTTAAGAACTTGAAGAGTGCCCTGGTCCGTGGACAGACGTTCACAATTCCTCCGGATACGGTAGAGAAGGAGAAACTCTTCTTCAATGAAGTTTCCATTGGTCCACTGAAAGATCTGGTGGATTTTCAAGAGGGGATGACATTAAAAATTGCTCCAAATCTAACAAGTAAAACCCTTTAACCCAGTCATTTTGAGAAGATGAAGGTGGGCCCTGCAATGAATATCTTTAGCAAGGCAAACAGTGCAGGCCTGAAATACATGGTGGAGCAGGAACATAGACCACCCACCTACCAGACCACAGCATGGTTTCTAGAGCAGGTCGACCACTGGTTTGACATCATGTCCTCTCGCCGCCCAGTAATTGGCACTCAACACACACAAAATCGAGGAGTACCAAAAGGCCATCAAGTTCCTTCAGGACACCATCCAACTCTTCCATGGGCTGAAGATTGGACGAACGGGTAGCTGGAAGCCTGTGCAAACAGGAATTGTGATGGCAACACCTTCAATTCTATCAATACAGCAAAACATGCTGGCCCAGGGACACGTTTGTGTTGACCAGCAGGTTTACCCAAGACTGACTTGAAAACCTATTCAGCTGCATAAGACAGAGGAATCCAGTCCCAACTCCAGTAGAGTTTCAACAGGCACTGAAATCAATATCAGTTGGGCAGTTTCTTGCGACTGTGAAAACAGGAAGTTATCAGGAGGATGACAATAGCCTTTTGGCAGACTTCCTGGACACAAAGCAGTCACTTCCAAGTCCTGGCCTCAAAGTGGAGGAGCTGATGGCACGAAGAGCTGCTCCTGACCTCACAAATACTGAGATCAGTGCTCTCTACCACCTTACAGGCTACATCGTGCATAAAGTGATTAAATATTCCAAGATTTGTGAGGGTTACCAAAGTGCAATTAAGCACAATGATGACAGTCCTGAAAGAAAGCACAGTGTTTTACTGAAGCTGAAAGAGTTCAAGTCAGGTGTACTTTGTCGGCCGTCACAAGAGGCCTTCGATTTAGTCCGGCAAATTGAGGAGCTATTCCGAACTAGGACCAGTGGCTCATTTATGGATCCAAATGCCATGGATATGCTGGAGAGAGAGGGTAGGCTCTTGGACAATAGGCTTCCTTCATGCCATGATATGCAAAAAAAGAAATAACCAACAGATATATCAGGCTGAGGTTAAGAATTGCAGCAAAGCAGATCTGATTATGGTCATCTTGGAAGCAAAAGCCAGACAAAAAGGACAAAAAGGAACCAGCAAGGCCAAGAAAGATCCAGGCCTACAACAAGCAGGCCCCCACCAAACACCTTGCTTGTTATCATGGAGGAGTTTGGTCTGACCTTTGCTCCTACAAATGTCCCACCACCTAGCATGACTTCAGCATCAATAGGTATGGAGGGTCTGTTTCGCCTGTTTTCTGGTATCTTCTCTTATGTCTATACAAGTTTCATTGATTGTATATGTGTTATTCATATATTAGTCCAACATATCTGCTTAAAGGGGGGGTGAAATGCCATTTCATGCATACTGAGTTTAACACTGTTAAAGAGTTGGATTCCCATGCTAAACATGGACAAAGTTTCAAGAATTAAGTTGAACGTTTGAAGGAGTATTTTTGTTCCAAAAAATCTCCTTCCGGTTTTTTTCGAGTATGGGTCTGTGTGACGTTAGATGGAGCGGAATTTCCTTATTTGGGTCCTAAGGGCACTTCTCCCGGAAGAGCGCGTGCTCCCGTATAGCACAGCACTGACATTCACTGATCAGAGCGAGAGACCATCACCCCACCAGCTTCAGCACTCCATTGTTCAAATTCAAACCAGCTTCATCATCACGCCATTGCTTACATGAACCACAAGCTCCCCCAGCCTGGCCACTGCCCCACTCCCCACCGATGATCCATCCTGTTGAAAAACAAAACACACACATACAGTGATGGCTTACAGTTTATGGCTTTGTAAAAATTAAATCCCACCTGTTCGACAGCTGGAACTTAAATTACTGTGAGTCACTTTATCTAGGTATAAGTCTTGGTTTTGACTTGTTTTCACCTCCTAAAAGAGAGAAAAAAGTGAAATATTGTTAAATTAAATGTCATCAAAAAATACTTAATATTTCCAAAGATGTATTCTGCTTTCATGTGTATACATTCCATTACACAAACAGGACTGTTAGATTAAAGTTCAATGTGTTACCAGAGCAGCAGTGTACATGTGCTTCTTTCATCAAAAATTTTAAGAGCCATGAACATGAGTTATGCAGCTGAAATTCTTCACTGTATTCTAAATAACAACTTTTAAAATCATGACTTCAGTTTTTTGGTCAAACGTCAGTCTCAAATGGTTTCACATGTCAATGCCTCTTGAATGCCTTTTCAATTTAAAAATAGATTAATAATCTTTCTTTTTGCAATTATACTTTTTATTTGCTGGCATCATCTACATTTATGCTACATATCCTATCATCACAAAGCACTGTCTAACAAACGGTCTTTGTAACTTTAATGACTAAATTAACCAAAGAACAACCTTGCAAGATAAAAGTTAGCTATGTTATCTAGTTGAGCTAGTAAAAATAAATAAAAACAAAAATTCTAGTTAAACTAGCTAAAGTTAATTGTAATCAGGTGTACTGATACGGTTGAAAAAACAAGGGTTAATCACTTTAACAACAAATCTAATAACCGACGATAAATGTTGTATGCCAACGAACTTGAAGAAAAATTTGAGGTAAATGTAGCCCATCATCAGATTATGCTAGCTAATATTAGTTAAGTGTTTGTTACTTAAGCAGCTACCTCAGGCTCCAATAAACATTAATAAAGCTGGCTGCATAAAATACAACTATTATATAGATTCATGGGAGGTCGGCTAATGCGTTCAAATGTTGGAAATACAGTAATTGCATCAATTTACCAGCGAGCGTACTTCAGAAACATTGAAAATGTGTGAAGTTCAGCGCTGGAACTATCAGTGTTTGGAACTATTGGCTGCTCCATGACACGCATTACTTCCGCATTCTAAAGTTCCTATGGCAGTCTATGGGAGTGTTGCAACTCTGTTTTTCAATGGCTCTGCCCCGGACGTCAGCGTGTAGGGTCCGCTTGACGTTGTGCAGCGGACATTAGGGACGTTTTCAAATGTTATTTTATTTTAATTTTAGGCTAACCAAAGAAAACAGACACATGCCAACAGTTTGGAACATAGGGTACATTTAAACAATTTAAACGTTTTTTTTTTATTTTTCTTTTTATTAAATGTTAAGAAATAAAAGATATATAATACACAACTGTAACAAAACAAAGTATAGTATATGTAAAGAGAATAAAAAGGATTGCAAGAAAAATGAATGTATAAATTAAATGTATAATTATGTATAATTAAATAAAATGAATAAATATAACTAAATAAAAAAAGAAGAGAACAACTGCATCTAAAAATCAATGCTACAAAAACAACGTTAAATTTTAAACTACATGACTCTTAAGCAAATAAAAAAAATATTTGTATTCGTGTTTTTTTTTTCAAAATTAAGTGAATATACTGAAAATGTACTCAAATGTTTTCTAACCTATTCATTTAATTTGTAAAGGTCATCATCAAGTAAAATAAAAAATAACATTTGAGGACTTAAGGGGGGGGGTGAAATGCTATTTCATGCATACTGAGTTTTTTACACTGTTAAAGAGTTGGATTCCCATGCTAAACATGGACAAAGTTTCAAAAATTAAGTTGCACGTTTGCAGGAGTATTTTTGTTTTCCAAAAAAACCTCTTCCGGTTTGTCACAAGTTTCGGAAAGTTTTTTTCGAGTATGGCTCTGTGTGACGTTAGATGGAGCGGAATTTCCTTATATGGGTCCTAAGTGCGCGCTTTTCTGCCGGAAGAGCGCTCGCTCCCGAATAGCAGAGCACTGAGAGGCTGAGCACAGCCTGATCAGAGCGAGAGCGTCGCGAAATGTCACAAAAGGAGTGTGTTTTTGGTTGCCAGTGCAAGACAACCCTGCACAGATTACCAAAAGAAAAACAGCATTAAGGGACCAGTGGATGGAGTTTATTTTTACAGAGCATCAACGGAGTTGTGCAAGCGTTTTTGTTTGTTCCCTGCATTTCGAAGATGCTTGTTTTACAAACAAGGCCCAGTTTGATGGCGGATTTGCACATCGTTTATTTCTTAAGGATAATGCAGTCCCAACGGAAAAGGGTCACGATTGTGTGTTGGAACCACATGCAGTGAGTAAAACTGCTTCAAATATCTCTGTGTTGTTAACTTAGCTATCAGCCCGTGAGCACATCAAGTAAACAACATGCGATGTTGTCATCAAACTGCACTTTCCACATGTACAGTTTAAAAAAAAAAAAAAAAAAGGACGACATAAAGTGGAACTTAGTCATTTTCCAAAACCGCTAAGCAAATATATACAGTTTCAGTACATACCACATAGCATACCGCCTTTGCTGATGCTGCTCTTGTTCAATTTCAGCCTCTGGATCTGTGTCACAGCTTCCACATGCTCTCAACTCAAAAGCTTATTCGCGCTCGTGATTCTTTAGCTCCGCCCACACGTCACGCCTCTAGGCACTCGTGTTTTTCCGGGAAAAATCGGTACAGACTATCTTTCTCTTTTAAATATAATAAAAATAAAGACTTTATAGAGTTATGAAGGATGCAGTACTACTCTATAGGTACTCAAGATTAACAGGATATTGAGTGAAAACGAGCATTTCACCCCCCCTTTAAAGTGAACATCCAAAGTGGTCGCTGAACGTCCGGAGGACATCCCGGTGACCTTTATTTGTTAGTTAGGATATTGGCGTTAACAGTCACTTAAACATTAAAGTGGTAAAAAAATATTTTAAAGTTGTTTCAATCAGGACCACTTCTGTCAAGTATATTTATGACAATTATAATTGCATTCAGTTAGTGTTGGCAGTATGTTTATGTTCTGGGCAACACTCCACATCTCTGTCCATGCAGCCATCCTTGGACAGAGCGGGGAAAGCAGCAAGACAAACCCCCCTGGGGTACAGAACAGAACCATTATAAGCATATATAATTACAATTCTCAATTACATGAGTTGTAAACAAAATGTCAGAGACTGCTTCCAATGAAGACACTGTAAAGAAAGAACAAGTTAGATCACATTACAGGTTCAGTTGGTGGAGTTGGAGGAGGGAGTTCATTGCAAGCAGCAATGTGATGGAGAGACACTGAATAATGGGAATTTAAATAGACCGCAGGTGATATGTGTCGAGACTGGATTGGTACACGTCAGCCACTTCCGTCAAGTATATTTAATGACAATTATAATTGCATACATTTAGTGTTGGCGGTATGGTTATGTTCTGGGCAACACTCCACACGCCTGTCCATGCAGCCATGCTTGGACAGAGCGGGGAGAGCAGCAAGACAAACCCCCAAAACAACCATATGTTGGACAAAGATATTAAAACTCCAGTTATAAAATAACACACATTAGAATGGAATCTGGAATCTCATGACCAGAGCAGAAAGCTGATATAATAAGTGAAGCACAATTAACTGCTTTTCAGCTTAAAAACAACACTACGGCTGCATCTGAAAACTTAGGCAGGTGACTTGCTGGCTGCGGTCTAATCATCTGACTTAGCAGGCAGCGTTTTTCCCAAAGGCACCTCATGCAACGGATTTTGGACAGGCTTCTGAGGCAGAGTAATGGTTTAATGATCTACATCAAAATATAGAGAGCTTTGGTTATAACTAAGTGGATATTTCATTACTGCAATATAAATTTCTCGCTTGAAATTACATAAGTGGAAAACGTTGTTCAGAAACATACATTTACACACAAACTGACCACCGTCCGCAACTTTCAGATGACAGCTTTCTTTTTTGCTTAACTGTCACAGAATGGAACGCATGGGATTGTGGGATATCAAAGGCAGCAAAATACATCTATGCTGCCTTCAAAACCGGCCAGATGAAGTCATCTCAGGAGACAGGAAATGAAGCTGACTGATTTCGGACGTGCCTTGAAGCCATCCTACCTTGGAATGCGACCTCCGAAGGCAGCATTTTTTTTTCGTATGCAGCTTATGATAGTGAATAGCTCAATGAAAAAACTTGACCAAAATTTGCCTGTTATTGTATATATTATTACAGATTCATAAACCAATTTGTAAATGTAAGATAGCTCATTGCAAGCACTTTGCATTCATAAGCTGCCCCCTCGTGATTCATGTTTTAACAAAACTTGGTGAGAATAATGTATTTTACCATTTAAATTTACCTAATATATACATATCATAATACAATTCATTTCAGAGCTGCATTAAAGAATGTCTTAGGCTCCAGTTATTTCCCCTTGCTGAATTGACATGCCTTGGTGTTTCCCAGTTTTCCCTCTTCATGCCATTAACATTATTCTGGATGTTTTCAGCCAGCAACATTACAAAACCTTTAATGTTCTCATGCGTCACATGACGGTATCAATAATTCTGTGTAACATCTGAATGGCTGAAGCGGTTTGTCACTTTACATTGTTGCGCAAACGCAGCGCTGCGCGGAAGACTCTGATCTTGCATTCAGCTGGTGAAAGCAGTGCGTAGCGCCGCCTCACACTTTTTTGCAGTTTGGTGTAATTTAGAAACGGTGCCTAAAGTGGGGGAGAACTCCCTCGCTTCGGCGAACAGTGCTCACTCAACCGGACCAGAAATGTCCCGGTGCACCCGATGGCATTTGAGCGGAGTTCTCTCGCTGCAGCGGACACGCGCACTCAGTATATGATGGGCCGGGAAATGTGAGATGACAGAACTGATAATGCACCAATTACAGCAAAGAATCACTAGTTTCTCAACTGTATGGTACACCATTAAAGGAAACGATTCCTGATGGTAAATTGAAGATTTTGCGAAGCAACAAAACATGTGGGTATACACTTAATGGCCCCGACCACACCAGTGGTACGATAGAAGACAGCCTTGGTCATGTGAACTGAACACGGTCACTTACACACTGAGCACACGAATGAACACTAGAGTTTCAATATTAATCTGCAAATTCCAAGCAAGTGCAAACAGCTATTAAAAATATGAATGCAGGTGTAGCAGTCGATTCGGTTCCCTTCTGGAATTCCTCGGGTTGGCAGATCAGTGTAATAAACCCAACCAAATAGTTATTCAAACATATCCCCAAAGTAGCCTAAATTCCGTGGATTTGGCAACACTTTTGCATGCAAATACACCAAACACACCTGGATGTAAGGAAAGCAAAAAGGGACAAATCTCTTGCTACACTGCAGCATAGTAAAATTATCCTCACACTCCCGTTTAGGTTCTATTGTTTTTTATTCATCTTGCAATTGTTCCTTGTCTTATGTCCAAGTTTTTGCGGTTTAATTTTTCCTTTGCAAATTAGTTTAATCTGTCCTTTCTGACGTCCAAACTCAGGGTATTATATTACTGTTTCCATATAGAGCAACAATACATTTGAACTAATATTCTATTTGATTAATCTGTTTACCTTCTTACTGATGACAGTGGAATATAGTTCTTCATATGTCAAACCTATATGAGGAAATTCTAAATTACAAAATTCAAGGTGTTTTTCCAGTTTTCTTAAAAAAAAAAAAAAGAGCATAAATATTTTACTTACAGATGTTCCTCCAGTATTTTAAGTGATGACTTCTCTACACTGACACGTTTTCTCATAGTAAAGTGTGATACACCAAAACAAAAAGTCAGTGCTTGTCAAGACACTATACATAACTGACTTAAAGCAACTAGCACATTGACAATAAGACAATTTAAGTTTAAATGGGTGTATTCCTTCAATTGGGCCTTTAGAACCTCATTGCAGGTTATTTGTTTAGATTTTAACAATACAGCTATTTCAATAGATGGCCAGCTTGACCACATCTCCTCAAAAAACAATGTAAAGTTTAGAAGAAAAGTGGTTGATGGACAACAAGAGGCCAGACAATTTTAGTTTTAGAATTAGAAAAAAGCAAGCTTGCCATTTCAGCTGGATTCTACTGGCCTGGAATGGGGGAATGTTGATAAATGGTTCAAAAGGCTACTAAGTATTTTCCTTTTCAACATTGCTGTGAGACATATACTGATTATGTTAACGGCTATAGGATGAATTTAGTGGGAAAAGACACCAGGACCAACAATGTAAATGAGTACATTTATTGACCATTACACAAAATAGCCTATGCTATTCTTACTAAATATGAAGCAGTTGTGTACTGCATCACTTTATTTCACAGGTTTGGGGCAGCAAAGATCATTCTTTCTGACCAAGGCTGTTAACCAGGTTTATAGTTTATTGAATAGGGGGGGGGGGGGGGGGGGCTTTTTACTTATAAAAAAAAATAATAACTTTTTAAGCTATAAGTGCATACATAAATACAACAACAGCAAGGCATATAATAAAAAAGTAAAAATAAATTAGCATAAATAAGTATACGACAGTATAAAACAGAATAGCCAAAGCATCACATTGTAGCTAATCGGTAATAAATCTGATTGGAAAAAAAAAAGGAAATGAATTTCAAGTTGAAAATCCTCTCGTCATAAAACTATTAACTAAGTTTAGGATTTAGGATGGTATTTTGAACCATTTGACTTGCTGTACATCCAGTCGTGCTTCTTGCGCACGCTAGTTCTGATCGTACGTATAGTAACTCGGCAACTACGCAAGAATTATAGTATGTTTGCGTAAACGGGAACAGAATCGACTGCTACACCACCGCGTTTTTTTTCCCCTCTCTCTCTCTCTCTCTCTGATAATTTGCATGTTATTGTAGCCACTTATGTCCCAAAATCGAAGCACGAGCACATGTAAACACCACATCGGATTAGATAACATCTCATGTGGTCCACCAAATCTTTAAATCTGGATGAAGAAATAAATATAAATATGACACCTATTATATAAATATGATAGGTGTCAAGACTGGATTGGTACACGTCAGGAACAGCTGACTGTCAGCTGATGCAAGCATGACTAACATGACCTGACTGAACTAACGAGATGCTCAATGTATCCTAGCCTATGTGTAAAAGCAGACCTCATCCTTGATGTCTGCATGAGATCATTAAGCTTGATTTCCACAACGACTTTGTCACATGTGCTTACATCTAAAGCATCATGAAAGCCGTACGAAAAATAAGTTAAAAATAAGTTTTGTGAAACAATGTTGAAATTCAGTCCATATATGAACGGTATTTCAATGGTATTTCAATTATCAGGAATATTGAAACAATGTTGAAATTTCAACTGAACTAAGGATCAACGTGATTTCAATGGAATTTCAATTGTTTTTAAATGTTAATTTTAAATGTAATACCATAAATTAAATAGCCTGCTTTATCTACAGCCAGGATGTTAAAAAGTAATGGAACATTTAAAATTTTGTATAACACAGAACACACCACACTATTTAAAATCAAATTCATGTTTATTAGCCTCTCTACTCTTTATTTACACTTCATTGTCATCTGATGCCTGCATAAGTTGTCGTCCAGTCCCTCCTGCCCGGTCTGGCACATACCGCAGCCAAGTTGTGCAAATGAAAATTAGGTGACGGTAGCTGTCCCCATCTGTTCAGTAAGGGCATCTAAAACAGAAGATAAAAATCACAATGCAAAAAAAAAAAAATAGCATTTAAGTTAAACAGAAAATATTTTGAACACTTGGAACAAATTCAGTAGCCTAGGCCTATGATTTTTCAATGATCGGATAAGGCAATAAGTCCTCGTGTTGTAGGCTAGATCATATTTCCCCTATATTCAAAGCACTTTTCAAAACCTGCCTGTTCATGGATGTAATGGAATTATAGGGAGGCAAAAAGGATTAGCTTGCAGTGACCTCTTTCATAAGGGAAATGTATGAGGCCAAATGACTCTAAAAAATTTATGTTTATTATTTTATTAGTTCAGAAGTAGTCGTTAACTCCACAAATTTAATATAAATAACTGGATACTAATTGAATAGTTAATGTAGATTAGAGTTCCCATTGACAAAATAATCATAGACAAAAACCGTTGCCTTCAGTTTTTGACGAGGTTTTGGGCTGGAAAACCTTACTGGCATCTGGCAACCCTGCCGGTCGACAGCTGACATTAGGGCTGCTTCACGATTGACACACCTCTCTGGCTACCAACCAAAGGTAAGTTAACGTTACTGTTATATATAACATTACACATTAGACATTATATTGCTAACGTCACTTGGACTGTAAGATAGTTTGCTGTGGTCTAGTTCCCAAATTTTCTAAATAATAATAATAAAAACCAATATGGTAAGGTAGGCAACACATGCTCCAATTCCTGTCAGAAAATGCACGTTGTCTACCTGACAATAATGCTGACCTATCGCTGGGTGGTAGTTTGTATGGTATTATTTATACCTTTGGGATGAAAATATTAACATGATTAACACGTGCAAGCGTGGCGTTTCGATTGCGTGTCAGCTGCGTCGCGTGCCTGACGCGTATGCCATTCTTTTCCTGTCAAATGTCAATAGCGCATTATTGTAGCGCGAAAGTACATTGCACTGAACACGTTTTAAGCAGGCATATACTCTGAGCGAGCCCAGAGACAATTCTTACAAGAGCAGCGTGTATCTGAGAGCGCGCGCCCAGTTCCAGTACTTGGCACTTTAAATTCCGTGCGTGAGCAGAGAGATTCGCGCTCGCGCATTATATATTAATGTACTTTCGCGCTACAATAATGCGCTCTCTACATTTGAAAGGAAAATAATGCCATAGACGCTGCGCTACTGCTGCTAGGTCAGAGCCAGAGGGAGGGCCGCCGACAGACAAGTCTACATTTGGATTAGCGGTGTTGCTCTTATCTTTACGGCAACATTTCAACTTTCTCATTTTGAGGTGAACTAATCCTTTAACAAATATAGATCACTGTTACAGGTCACTGAATGCTGAGGTTTATTTTGGATTATTGTGTTAACTTCATGCTAAGATTCTGGGTGAGTTGGGGTGTGCATTAAGGCCCTTTGGCTTGCAGCCAAGGATTGATAATATAATGGTGATTGAAAATGGAGCAGGACTTACCAAACAATGATCGACAGAGTGCCAATTCTTTAAAGGGACGTTTTTGTTTGGTAGGCTCCTTGTTCTTTTTTCCAGCCTAGTTCAGTCTTGAAGCCAGTTCATTCGACAACAGGTGTGCCATCATATGGCGGACCCTCATCTCTAGGGTAGTCCCTCCAATGGTAGTGAGATAAGCAATCTGGCAAAGTATTAAAATTTGCAGTGTTAAAAGAATACTCCACTTTTTTAGGCTCATTTTACAACTCCCCCAAAGTTAAACAGTTGCGTTTTATTGTTTTCGAACCCATTCATCGATCTCTGGGTCTTTAGAAGAATGTCAGTTACCAGACAGTTTCTGGTCCCATTGATTTCCATAGTAATCATTTTTTCCTACTATGGAAGTCAATGGGACCAAAAACTGTCTGGTTACTGACATTCTTCTTCTTCCTCACCGATCTCGTATATTTTAGCAGTAAACGCAATGTATTTGTCCCTTAATGTCTGTCCCTCCCCTGCCACAGCGTACTCTCCCATCATCTACAGACTGTAGTTGGATGGTTAAAGCATGCAAAAATAAGGCATCAGGAGACCAAAAAGTATTCGTTGATCATACGGCAAATATGTATTGCCATTACAGTCAACAGCTCATAATATCTCAGATGTAGGCTAATGCACAATCTGCTTATGACTCCCTTTCTTATAGTCATGTAGCACAACCGTAGGAAATGAATGTTTTGGGCATTCCACAGTGCAAAGCTAGATACAGTGACCTTATGTAACTCCAGAGTAAAAACAGCTCAAGGTCTTGGATTTCTTGATTCCGCTTTGGAGAAACACCCCTCTATACAGTGCTTCAATATCGAACATAATTTTCAGCCAATTTGGTCTGTGCAGAATTATTAGTTTTTTCAGTCTGAATGTAACTTGGATTGATAAAGCCATACTGAAAAAACAGCAGTTTTTAGGAGATACTGAAATGTGAAATGTGAAATTAACCCATGAGTCTACTGTCATAAAGGTCAGACAGTTTAAGGAAGTTGTGCATATCAGTGAAGTTTTCTGGCAGAATAAAGATGTAACTAAAACTACCATTGCCTGTCGGTTTGTGCCATTTAACAGTGTCCCTTCTGCATGGTCCAGGGCCTCCATGGTGTGGAAGGGCAGCTCCAAGGGCTCCGACAGTTGCTGTACCACAGACTCCAATTGTCCACACCTGCAGGACTGGCGGAATTGCCTAAACTCCTCTCGCAGGTCCTTCACCTCCTTGGACAGCTACTGCAAGTGGTGCAAGTTGTTTGCAGAAATAAAATTAAATTAAATTTAAAAAAAATATATTTTGCTTACTTTGTGTGGAATTGTGATCTGTAAAAGAACAGAAAATCAAAAATATCTGTTAAAAACAGCAATTAAAATTCACAATCATACAGTCTGACTGTACTTTATGTACTCCAATCTGTTATAAAAAAAAAATAAAACAAAGAACATAAACAACATAATATATAAATTAAATATACAATGGTTTATTCTTTTCAGCTACAGTTGATGTAATAGTAGCATTCAAGAAATAAATGTAAAATATAAAAAACGAAATACACTTTAATGTAGGCCTATAAAATATACAATTCTCAACCAAAAATGTATGGATTTTCAATCATATTTCCCATTCAACTATATTTCGATGCATTTTCTATCATATTTCCCGGTCAACTATATTTCGATGACTTTTCAACAACCACGTCGTTTCTCTGTCCACTATACATCAATGACTTTGACACATTCAGGTATCACCCGGTAACCAAATATCAATGCTTAATCATAAAGAAAACTATAGATCAATGTTGTTCCAATATTGTTGCCATCAACATTAATAATATCAGGTTTTCATCGATATGGTAATGGTGATTCAACATTTATTTTGCATTGAAATTTCAGTATCAACCATAATGATGATTCAGGTGGAAAAACAATGTTTACCAATGTTGACTTGCTGTCTGGGAAGTGTCATGACTTCCATGATATGGGGGAAAAATACTATGGAAGTCAGTGGTGTCCAGAAACTGTTTGATCACCAGCATTCTTCGAAATGTCATATTTTGTGTTGCGCACAAGAAAGAAAATCATGGGCAATTCCATGTAAAAGTAAACTTTACCATGAAAATATATTTATTTTTTTATCAAAGAAGAAAAAAACCCTGTTTAAGTTTTGCATTTAGGTCTGCATTAAAGAAAAATATGTAATTTTGACCCATACAAAGTATTGTTGGCTATTGCTACTGTACAAATATACCCATGCAACTTAAGACTGGTTTTGTGGTCCAAGGTCACATATTGTTGTGTTTGTCTGTCTGTCCATCCATTACATTCTGTCTGAGGATAATATATGTGTATATATATTAACGTTCTTTTCATGATCCGGGGCATGTTTAAGGGTCTCTTCCACACACTGGGATTTTTGGTGTGGGTATGCCTTGCTGCAGGCACCTTGATTTAATACAGAGATCACCATTATCCATATTAAAACTACAAATTAAAATGACAAAGTTATAATCTAAGAACATCAAACATTAAGCTTATTTCTGCTATGAATAATATATGTATTTAGAACAACTTAAGAATTTTATATTTAAAAGGAGGAACAACGTTTACAACCTACCAAATCTTATTTACAATTTATTAACAATCCAAATGATTTGACAGGCAGATTATTAAACAGAGAGATAATAAGAGATAATTAGTCATTAGTGGCGAGTTTTGAAACTTACGAATGATGACATCATTGATGTAGAGCTGCTGAAATTTAAGTTTTCCCTTTCTCCCTTTGTAACTATAACATCCCCATAAGGAATTATCTCCAATTCTTTTCAGCATCCTCCTAATTCCATCTCTCAAGCTGCCTCCACTCTGAAGACACAGATAACGAATCTGCAAACAACAATCAGTAATTAAACACGAGCAAAATGCTTTAAATAATTATAGGTTAAAAATAACTAATGTTGCTTGTGTTAAGGCACATACCATCTTCTTTCGAAATTCAGCACCTTTCAGTTTCACACACAACTCCTCTAATTCCTCTACAGCAGTGGTTTTCAACCTGTGGCCCAATTATTTTCTGTTCATTTCCAGTCCATTCTAGGGCTGTGCGATTAAAAGAAAACGTCCTAAAATCACGATTTGAGCGTGCGCATTTGCCTAACTCCAGGTTCACACACTGTCTGTGATGCGCCTTTTTTCTGAGCCAATGTTGACGGATCAGAGCGTTCTCACTGCGGTAAAAGGCTAGAAATAAAAACGTGCGAAAATAATTCATGTCTAACACATGAGCATAGAGTGAATTTGTTAGTGAACAGGATGCAGTTTAAGTGAGAGGAGACACGTTTTAAGTGTGCACACTCTCTCCTCGCAAAGCAGCGTGTATCTGAGCAAGCACGACCGGTTTTGTGACAGAGCAAAGGAAATCTGCTGCGAACAGAGAGATTCGCACTCGTGCATTATTTTAATGTGCTTTCGCGTTATATTTATGCGCTCTCACTGCTGACCGCATACACTGCAAACACCTGAGGCACCGCTACAATTAATGAGCTCTATGAAGAATGCATGGCAAAAAAGAAAAAAAAGTCCCTGTATACAGTCTATAAATTTTTTTACATCTTCACTATAGTGATAATTTTGACTTATGTCTGTTCTAGAGATGTTACAACTTTTTGATAAAGCTCTGATTGGTTTTCTTTTGGAAATATGTTTCAAATTAATCCTGAATGCATTTATGACTGTAAAAGCACAATTGCAAAATTGATCAAAAAAATCGTGATAGTTTTTTTTTTTTTTTGACCATATCGCACAGCCCTAGTTTATTCAATAAATATAGTTTAAAATCTAGCTTCTGAGTACTAAGTTATTAACCCAACAATAGCGGGGTCAGTTAATTTTTTTGAAGTGGGCCGCGCAAACATATGTGTTTGGTTGTGTGGGCCGCGAGTTGAAAAAGGTTGGGAACCACTGCTCTACAGTCTTGCATGGTTTCTCCATAGACAGTAAAAGAAATGGACACAGCGACCCCATTGGAACTCAATTGAGACAAATGAAGCCCAGTTTTAGCGTTTTTTAGCACTTCCGTTTCTGACGCGCAGACTCAAACGAAGCTTGACGACGTCAGCAACCTGTCTGGCAGATGTAAATCTTCTAGTAGCTGTGCGTGAAAACTGCCATCGTTAATCTTGCAGAGTAGGCGAGCTTGAGCGGGGAGTTCTTTGTCGTGAGTGAGCAGGAGTAAGTATTCTGATTAATTATTTTGTATAGTATTTTAAAATGTACCGACAGTACGCCATATTAAGTTAATTGCCTGCGAGCTTCTCCTCCTGTCTGTACGGTAATGCGACAGAGAGCCGAGTGGTTATGACGCAATCGTTAGCCTATTTTTTACAAAAACTGTTTCTACGGGGCCATAATGTAACATAGAAGGTAATGGAGCCCTTTATACATTGTCGTGTATCTTTAGAAATAAATAATGGACAAACAGAGTCTTCAAACGCCTCAGATGTAAAGTTATTCGCTGTCAAAGTGACGCCAAAATGAATGGTGTCGCCCCGCCCATTTTTTTGTTTTCCCCGCCTTTGACATTTTCCTCCGAGCCAGCAGGGGGCAGTTTGCGTTGAAACAAACAGAACGGTGGCAACTAAAGCAGCAGAGTAATAACGCTGTTCCGTTGATTGCTTGAGGTGAGTAAAAGTGCTTGTGTAAATATCTTATAATATGAAATGCGATGTTCGATCATTTATTTATCCATGGTACGTTCAATTTGAATAATTATTGTTAATAATTGTTATAAATTGCTAATTTTATTGTTCTTTGTGGATTGTAACAGTACACTCTGTACATGGCTTTAGTTCATTCGCTTTTACAGAGGTATGGCATCACATTTGTCAAGTTATTTGAACAGACAAGCATGAACAGACTGTTTTGTGTGTATATTATTATTATTATTATTATTATTATTATTATTATTATTTTTCAGGATGACATGATCAGGAGGTGGTGGTGTTCTGTTCTCCTGGACAGCTTCACTCCGCAAATGTATGTAGCTGTTTGAATGTTGCTACATGAAACATTACTCTGTATTATATCTAGCAATATACCTACCTCTTGACATTTGTTCTTTTAGAGCTCAACCACTGAGGGGAGGAACTTCACCATTCACCATGTCTTCAGGTAGAGTCCAGCAAAGCAGGTTATTTGTGCACATACATTCATTAAGAACTGATAATTACATGTGTGTACATGCAGAGGTATTTTAGTTATTACAGCTACATAGTTGTTCAGATGTGAAATTGGTATTATGTACAAGTACTATATTGGTCAGCACTGTGGATTATTTAATAGATAGCTATCAGTTAACATCAGCATCAAAGACATTTAAAAACATTTCAGCTTAATTCATTTTCAGACAGCAGCGAGTGTTTTAAATAACTTCTGTTTGCGATCTAATGTGGATTTTGTTTACCATATAAGACAGAAATATTTATATTCAATGTAAAAGATCTTCATGTGGATCATGCATACAAATATATACAAATATCTCACTGGATTATTACAATTAATGGCAAAATGAATGTGTGGAAATGTAAACTAATATATCCTACTGACACACAACAGCAAAAGATATAAATAATTGGCTTAAAACAGTTTTTTTTTCAATGTGAAAATACTAACACTAATACTTCTGCACAGTACTGTATATATTAACATTTTATTAGTGTTATTATAAAAGAATGAGTATGCAGTTGTGACAACAATCTATAGTTTTTAATGAGAGTTTTAAAGCAAGGTTGTCTGTATTCAGTGTTTATATGTTTAATGACTTTTATATACATGTATAAATAAACCTATGTATGTTTTTGATTCAACAGCTTCCACTGGAAATCCTCAGGGAAGTTATTTTGTCAGCGGGTGACTCTGCATATTTGACTCTTTCTCTGGTTTGTAGATGGTTTAGGGATGTGCTCCGAAGTTTTTCGGAAAGCGGCACAGTTTGCCTGGCTAGACAGTAAGATTTCCCCGTTTAATGCTCATTTTCCAATTTAATTTTGTAGTAGAAGGCTGTTAAACTTTTTTTGTATTATTATTATTATCTTTCATGTATTTTGTCTTTACACTATAAGTTGTGGCCAACTGGAAGAATTGTCCTCCTGTCTCTCGGAACAAGTTCAGACAGATGTACTGCATCAGGGAATGCTTGCAGTGCAGAGCCCTTTTCAAGTTTAACCCACCAGGGTACAGGGAAGAGACCGGCGTGGTGATCTTCTAGGCTTTTGTTTACACAGGATTTTGTTCCAAGGACTTTTTTTTTTTTTTTGCGGCATAAAACACATTTGTGTGTTAAGTTCATTGAAGGGAAATAGAGAATGGACTGAGATCAACTGGTTTTGATGTATTAATTGATGTCATTTTAAGTTAAACTTTGCAGTGTATAATGTTTTAATAAAAAAGCTATGGAAAACACGTGCATGACAACAGGTTTCAGTCATTTACATCAGTCTATCATTCTTTAAGGTTTCTCATATTTGATGATAACATAATTTGCTATGCATTTCTCATAATGGATTCTTAATTTAGTTGTGACAGGATTGTGAGGATTAATGAGGTTTTCAGTAGTGCAGTTCAGAAAACAAATAACAGAAAGTAACAAGTGTTTTTGGGCAAGTTCTTTAGAACCTGTATAGTTCCTTCCTTGCAAAAAGTAACCATGGATTTATTGTAGTAAAAATATTTGTTGGCATATTAATTACTGTGAGCTGTAATTATAAAAACACCATAGTTTTACTATAGTTACTGTAGCAGAACCATGGTAAATTTTCGTAGGGGCCAAGGGAATGTTCAGAATATTATTGGTGACGTTCAGAGACTGGTGACAATTTGTTACACACACGACGCACACACACACACACATACATACATATACATATACACACACACACATATATATATATATATATATATATATATATATATATATATATATATATATATATATGTATGTATGTATATATAATTTGAATATATAAATCAAGGTACTCCATGACTATCTACATAACCATACTTCGCATAATATTGCCGTGTCATTTTCAAACCAGCGAGTAATGCCGAGGTAGCGTCTACACTACAGCCATTGAGGGAGTAGACCATTTATTTCTATTCTGTTCGTCGTAATCCAAAACTCTTTGTATTTATACGGGATGTTGTGGAAATGCAACAATAAATGCAAAAACATTTATACACAACATTTATATTCACTTTTTAATTTATATTAAAAGTTTAGGGTGTACTCACACTGCCAGTTTGAACCGTGCCCGAGTGCGTTTGACCACCAAAGCGCGGTTCGTTTGACTAGTGGGAGTGCTCCGAATCGTGCCCGGGCGCGGCTCGATTGGCCGGTGTCCTGACATTTTATCCTACCCCGTCAGATTTTCCTACGCGGGTTTACTGCGCACACGCACATCAATATCGCATCCTTTGTCTCATGCTAAACAATGATATTTAATGTATCTGCATTACTGTAAGGGTAGGTTTAGGGCTGGGGTAGGTGTAGACTTTAATAAAAACGCAACCTAATTGGTAGAAAATAATATTTATTGTTGGTTTCCTGTAACTGTATCCCTTTTAGCTACAACCGCGAATATAACACATAATTACTGTATTTGCAGTACTGTAAAGGTATGATTAGGGTTGTGGTAGGTGTAGACGTTAATAAACCATAACTTTACAGTAGAATTTTCATTGTGGAATTGTACTACCCACTGTTTTGGTGGGAGGTAGGAAAATCTGACAGCGTAGGACAAATCGACAGAACACCGGCCCTGGCCCGCTTGGAAGAGGTGGGCCAGGGCACGGTTCAGTTGGACTCGGGCGCGGTTCGCATGCAGTGTGAGCGCTAACCGTGCCGGGGCACGGAAAAGGACGCTTTGCATCACGGTTTTGCGACGCTCCAAAACCAACATGGCAGGGAAAGGGTCGCTTTGGTCTACGGCAGAGGTGCAAAACGCATAAAAAAACTAAAAACTGCAAAGTCCTTGCTGCACTTCAGCTGGTATCTTGCAAACATCCTCATACGAGCAGCACGATTACGTGAAAATGTTCGCGCCACTAAGGCGACACATCTGTTTAACAACAGGCTGTGGACCAAACAACACAAAATTATCCACAAAGAAAACAGAGCGATGCACTCCATTGTGTTCAGAGAGCGCCGCTCTTCCTGTTTATCCCAAAACCGTCGCACCATAATGACGTAAGCGTGCTCCGGCACGAATGCTGAAACCCTATATGTGAGTGCAGGCCAGAGGGGGAGTGGGGAGGGGGGACAATCGTACTCGGGCCCGGTTCATGGCAACCGTGCCTAGTGTGAGTACACCCTTATTCATCTGAGTGTCTACTTCCGCATTCCAATCCTGCTAATAGCGTCATAATTCTCTATACCAATAAGCTGTAAAATCGTCACTCATCTGTACACCAATAAGCTCATCTTAATCATAAACCAATAACCGCATCGTCCAGACTGCACTCTGGGATACTTGCCTCTGTGAGATCAGAGACAGAGGTGATTGGCGGACTCACTGATTGTTGCATTGTAATGTGGTTTTGGATTTGGTCCAGTTTCAACATGATTCTTCTTTCTAAATTCTCAAATAACCTGTAGATTTCTGAGCAGAATTTCTTTTGAAACAAAAATGAAATTACAAACTACAGCAATAAATAAAAAATTATAATAGCGCTAAGACAACATAATAATTGAAGAATTATGATGAAATAAATGATTACCATCCTGAAGAGAGTGTGGATTAATCACACTTCCTAAACAAGTCACAAATACATTTCGTCAGATAATGAATACATTATGTGTGTGTGTGTGTGTGTCGGTGTGTGTTTTGGTGTACCTTGATTCTGCCAATTGGCTGAAACTGACTGTTGTGGCTGCAGTCGTGCTGTTGAAAGACATGGAACTGTGAACACATTACAAGAAAAAAAAACTTTAGATTACCCCTTTAACTGCCTGCTCGACCAAATGGTTGAGCACATTTTGAGTCACTATATTTTATTGAGAGGAGTACCTAACTTAATTCAAGCTGATTGAGCCATCTCTACCATCTGGTAGAGGTATGTTAAGCCAAAAAAATCCACTAGATGTCAGAGTGTCAATCAACAGCGTTTGTCACAACACTTCTTCTTTGATGGATGTCAGATAGAAAGAAATCACTCCTGCCATGTAAACTGTTTTGGGTGAAATTTTGCAAGGTAAGCATATTTTTTTAACATATTACACTGTAAGAGCCCTAACTTTACAAAATTATTTTACTTGCTGCCATGAAAAAACTTTAGTATGTTTTCAATAATTTTTCAAAAACGTGCTCAACCAAATGGTTGATTTGTCACTTTATGGTAAACATAGAAAAGCTAAGCTAATGTTTTCAGATAATCCTTTCTGCTGTCAGAATGTACTATTTGCTGAGAAATATAACTTTCTGATCATTCACAGCTATGAATATGACACAGCTATTGTTATTTCTTAATGAATATATTGAGATAATTTCTTTAATATGTATTTTTTTGCCACTTTTGGATATTTTTTTAAATAAATATAATTAATTCATATAATTAATATGTGGAAATCATAATTATCAAAGGAAATTACTTCTTAAATGACAAATGCTGGTGTACTAACATTACTAAAATTGTAAGAGATTGTTATTTATTTATTTATTTATTTCTACAATTACTAGATGGATGTCAACAGTTTCTATGGTACAAGAACACGCACTCTTCAGGCCCTTGTACCAGAAAACCCCCAAGACTCTGATGCTGATCTCAGTGATGTTGATGATCCAATAGAGGATCCGAGAAGGGGTAGCTGGTGACAGTTCTTTTGAATCCCTGGATGAAGATGATGCTCCCTCAACAAGCACATCCTCTAAAAAGCTTCCATGTAAGAAAAGAAGAAAAGGAAAACACACTCTAAAAACTGTTTCCTTGAAGGAGCCAGAGGAAAGCCCTGGCTCAAGTTCCCCCTCAGGCCCACACAATGGCACAAGAAGAATCTGGAAGCATGAAGACATTGAGGAATTCCAGGTCACAGAATCAAGATTTGAACCCCCTGTGGTTGTACAGTCACCCTTCCAATACTTCAGAATGCTCTTCACTGATGAGATGATTCAACATGTTGCTCATCATACCAACCTGTACTCTGCCCAGGAGCTGGGGGATCCAATCAAGACCAACCCAGAAGAGATTGAAGATTTTCTTTCCATGCTACTCTTTATGGGTGTTTTCAAATTTCCATCACTGGAGGACTACTGGCACCATGAGTCTTCACTCACTTCCAAAACCGCAACCAGATGTGCGATATGACAGCTTGGGACACTGGCCACTACATTGTGACAAGCGGGGGCGGTGCAACTACTGTCCGAAGGGGGTGTCAAGATGGAAATGTCAAAAATGCAATGTTTTCTTGTGCTTGAACGCAAACCAAGAATGCTTTGCAGCATACCACCAGAAATAAGAGGGGGGTTCTCATGTTCATTGAGCACTCATGCTCAGTGTTGGGTATAGTTACTTTGGAAAGTAGTTAGTTAAGTTACAACGTTACCATCAATTAAAAGTAATCAGTTATGATACAGCGTTACCTATTCATAAAAGTAACGCGTTAGAGTACTCATGCGTTACCAAAAATTAAAAGCCGTTTGCAGCGGCTCACACATGACAGACACAGCCCCCGGCCCCTTTAAATGCACCTAGAAGCCGTGACTCCCGACAATGAATAACGTCAGTCATCCGACTAAATTAACACTGCAGGATAACAATAACAGGAAAGACAGTCAGCAATAGGCTATTCCACATGGCGTTTTATTTATTTATTATCACAGAACATCCATTTAGAAATGATGAACAACCAGCCAGCCAACGATCTAACAGAAATTAACAGCTGCCTGTCAAAACAAAAATGATAACAAACCGAATTAAATCCTTCACTTCCACACAGGCAAATTACAAATCGCTTAATAGCCGAACTAATTATTATTAAAGTGTCACTCACAGTCACAAGCCTAAATTCGCTGTAACACAGTCCTCTTACATTTACTCTTCAAAGTAGTGATTAAAACGTAGCAGAAGCAGATTTTCGAAACGTTTGTCCGACAGTCGATCTCTTTTTCGTTGACAAATTGAAAATAATGTGCGTACTTCCATAAACCAAACGCTGTCCTCTCTGCTATCTTGCCGGGAGTTCAAAAAAAAAAAAAAAAAACCCACACACACACACAGGGTCAGGCGCAGGGCACAGACGCATCACAGCCATTGACTTTATGATCACAGAGCTTCGGCTCCGCTGATACATCCGCAGGTGGCACAGTAGACCTAGGCATACTGTCTGACAAAAAGCAGGCTGTAGTCGGGATTTTCCTTTCCTTAAAATAACGGATTACTTTTTTAAAAAAATAACGAAGTTACTGATTACTTACGCACGAAACTAACGCGTTAAGTTACACATTTCAGAAAAAAAGTAATTAGAGTACTCTAACGCGTTACTTTGTAACGCATTACCCACAACACTGCGTCATGCTGTTGCACCATTACACATGTAAGAGATATTGCTGAAATGTTTTACAATCCCTAGTGTTTTATATTGTTTGAGAGATTGTTTCTATTGTTGGCTTACTCTACACAGCATTGCTGGTTTACAAAGAAATGTTCATTTATCTAAAAAAAAGAAAGAAAAACAAATCCTGTTGCACTACCACACTTGACGGTGTGTTTCTTGAATCATTAAAGCCTAAAATGCCATTATATTACTATCTTTTTTATTTTAGGTTTTGAATGCAGAAAGAATGTAATGTCTTTTGGTTTTGTTACTTTTAGTTATTTATTTTTGTTTATTGTTAAAAAAACAAGAAAACCTGTAATTTACTGTATTAAAATGAAAACCTGAAATATTTTAGTGTCACATTTTCAATCGTGAGGTGATGGTAAATTAAGTGATGGTCAATTGTCAGCTCTCTTGGTCGTCAGGTCGTGTGATGTATGTTGCTGAACTGTATTCAAATGTTATAAATATAAAAACACCACATTTTGAAATTTAACTGCTGTATGTCAATTTAGTTTACTTGTGTGTGCTGCGCTCATAGACTTTAGAAAACGGCGCTCATTTGTTTGATTTCTCCTCGAGAAGCTGCGCATATTTGTTTTTTCATATTCGTCATTTGGTGGCTCTCAATGGTCAAAAACACCCCTCAAAATATTTGCTATGGATGCGAAAAATGCAGATAATCGAAACATCTGAATTAATTGTTATGACGGACGGAGGTTTCAGAGGCTGCAAACGTATGAAACGTGAAGTCGTATTTATATATATATATATATGAACGAATAAACTAGTCAAAATATAGGCTACAGTTAAAGCTTTCCTTTAGTTTGTGGAAATGCTGCCACGCACACACAAACATGTTTAAATACATTAATGTTGTTAATAAATGGGGATGAGCGAGTACAGCATTATCTGTATCTGTTAACTGAAGTATCTGTATCTGTACTCGGACAAAAATACATCACTGCATTTAAATTGACTCACGACATAGCTCTCCATTCACTCTAATCTAGTCTCTTGCCAAGTTTGCTTGTGCCAGCTCTCGCTAGTCTGTTATTTTTGAAGTCTATGATGCTTTCTTCTCTGATCATATGCCTATTGTATTTGAAATTTCCCTCTCCTGCGCCATAGTTAAACCGTGTGCCCCTGTGCGCCGTGGTCAAATAGTTAACCCTTCCACTGCTGCTTAGTTTTCCTCTGTTTTTAATCTAAATTGTGTCTCTCTTTGTCCTAATACAACTGTTGAAGATCTGTGCGCTGGTTTTAATACTGCTTGCCTAGCAGCATTAGACATGGTGCAGAAGGGCGGAAAGAAAGTGGAAGAGGGATAAACTCCAAGTGTCATTTTAGATACTTAGAGAGAGTTGGTGTTCTTATAAAAAAAATTTAAAAGCTGAAAAGACCAAGCATGTTTCTAACATTATTTCTTCTAACGGTCACAATCCTTGAGTTCTTTTTAATACCATCAAAACTTTTTTTTAATGTCCCACAACTCCAGTGCTTTGAGAACCCATCAAAAGTGTGTGAGGAGTTTCTTCACTTTTTTATCCATAAGGTGGAGAGCATTAGGGCCATTATTGGTCCACCCTTGTATGAACCTGGCATTTATGTAACCTGTTCTGCTGTTTTGAACCAGTTTGAGCCTGTTAGTTTGCCTCTTTTAGAAAAGATTATTGGTCAAATGAAGTTCACTGGCTCCCCCAATGATGTGATTCCCCCTCGTCTTTTTCAAGAGGTTTTTCCTACAGTGGCGCCCCGCATACTTGATATTGTTAATGTCCGTTTTATTACTGGAGTCGTACCTATGAGTTTTAAACATGCAGTTGTTCAACTCTTGTTAAAGAAACCTGGTCTAGACAGACTTGAGCTCTCTAACTATCGGCCTATTTTTAAGCTCCCTCTGCTTTCCAAAATTATGGAGAAAGTTGTTTATCTGCAGCTGAGCACTTTTTTGAATGACAATTTTATAACTTAAAATTTTCCAGTCTGGGTTTAAGTCAGCCCACAGCACTGAGACTGTTCTGCTGAGGGTTTTCAAAAACATTCTTCTGGCTTCAGATACCGTTGCTCTGCTGCTATTGGACCTTACGGCTGCGTTTGATACAGTCGACCACCAAATTTTATTGCTGCGACTGGAGAACTGTGTGGGCATTAAGGGGCTGGCCTTAGCCTGGATTATGTCCTATTTGGAAGGCAGAAATTTTTCAGTTCAGGTCAGTGATGCTGTGTCCTCTTCGGCTCCTCTGTCGTGCGGTGTTCCTCAAGGGTCTGTCCTTGGGCCGCTACTTTTTTCAATGTACCTGCTGCCTCTTGGGTCAATCCTTAGAAGTCACAATGTTTCATTCCATTTTTATGCTGACGACTGCAAAATATATGTGCCGCTAAGTCAGTCAAAAACCCTTTTAGAGTGTCTGAATGAAGTGAAAGCATGGATGGCTATGCATTTTTTTGTATTTAAATGAGAGCAAAACTGAGTTTGTGTTATTTGCTCCTAGTGACTCAGCTGCTGTGGTTCCTGTTGACTTGGTTTGTCTAACCCGAGACATTAGGCCTGTGGTTACAAACCTGGAAGTCAAGTTGGATGGTCGGTTAAAACTTGATGCCCAGATTAGTGCAGTGGTGAAGACCAGCTTTTTCCAGCTGAGGCAAATAGTCAAAGTAAAACCGGTTTTATCTCGACATGATTTTGAAATTTTAATCCATGCTTTTATTGCCACTTGTTTAGATTATTGTAATGCACTTTAGACTGGTATTAGCATATCACTTATGTCACAATTACAATTAGTCCAAAATACAGCTGCTCGTCTTTTAACTGGAACTCGAAAATTTGACCATATCTCACCCATCCTCCAATCCTTCCACTGGCTCCCTGTGCACTTTCGCACTGATTTAAAAATAATTTTATTTGTTTTTAAATGTCTGCATGGCCTGGCCCCCCAGTACCTGTCAGATCTGATGGTGCCTTACACCCCCCTTCGTTCGCTCCAGTCGGCTGTCCAGGCACTACTGGTCGTCCCCAAGACCAAACGAAAATCCAGAGGTGACCGTGCGTTTGTCATGGCAGCTCCGAGATTCTGGAATGAGCTGCCTTTCCTGTTTTTAAATCCCATCTTAAGACTCAATTATTTTCTTTGGCTTTTACCTCAGTTTGAGGGTTGACTTCTAGTTTTGTATTACTGTTGCATTTATTGTTATGTTTATCTATTGTTTTATTACTTTTGTTGTGCTTCTGTTGTATGTTATTGTTTATTTATAGACTGTGTTCAGCACTTTGGTCAACACTGTTGTTTTTAAGGTGCTTTATAAATAAAGGTGGATTGGATTAGTTATCAATCTCGAATTACATAGGCCTTTACTAAAGAACCCCAACAGTCTTTTTAAAGACTAAACCCACAAATCTCAGCCCTAGCCAGTAATTTATTTAACTGCTAGGCAGTAGCTACACTTAGCTAAAACTACCCCCCTGCACACACACACTGACGAGGACTACAATCATTTAGTATTAAAATAAAATCTGAATTTTCTGCAAATAATTATTTTGTTCGTTTAATTAAAGATCGTGCCTAAGTCCTGACTGATTAGCCCCTGATACGTCTCTCAACATAGCCACACACACAGTTACATATTGCCTAAACTTTATTGTGAACACATAACAAAAATGGAGAAATTTGATCTGAGACCTTAGTGTGTCGTGTGTGCAGAGGAGCTGGCAAATGACAGTCGAAACAAAGCATGCTGGCATTAAAAATAAACCGACTGAATATTTTAAAAGAAAGCTTGATGGCCTCCATCAGCAACAGGCAACCATATCAGTGCACAGCACTGTGTCTAAACAGTGTTTGGAGGCATCGTATGTAGTGGCCAAAAGAATTGGTAAATTGGGTAAACCGCATACAATCGCCGAGACTCTCATTTTGCCGGCAGCGCAAGACATGTGCAGAATAATAATAGGCGATAGTGCAGCAGCCAAACTTGGTGCAATACCCCCGTCCAATGACACAGTCGCTAGGAGAATTGTAGACATGTCCAATGATATCAGAGAGCAACTGATAGAGTTTGTAAAAAAGAGTCCTTACTATGCTCTGCAGCTGGACGAATCCACTGATATTGCTGGGCAGGCACAGCTCCTCACTTATGTCAGGTATCTGCGATTGAGGAGGATGTCCTGTTTTGGCGGCCTCTTCAGTCACACACTACAGGAGAAGCCATTTTCAATGTCCTTGATATTAAAAATCCCCCCTCCACCCCATCTCCTCCACTAGAGTTCATTTTACACTTTTATGGAGGGGGGGGGGGTGTACTCTATGTTCGGGCCATTCCCGAGCTCGGAGACCCTTCCCCGGACAGCATGCCAAATACGCATTATAATACTTCAGTTAATTAAATGTAAGTGTGAACTCGTGAATCTGTGAAAATGGTTTGGCTTGGGACCGATGTGTTGGCCTATGCATGGATGGTGCGCGGTCAATGACGGGGCGTGAGCGTGGCCTAGCTGCTTGCGTTCAGCAAGTAGCTCCACTTGTGAAATGGACACATTGCATGGTCCATCGCGAAGCACTAGCTGCTAAAAAGAATGCCAGTTTTCTTTGACTCCGTGCTGAACCAGTCCGTAAAAAATGATAAATCTCTTCAAATCATGGCCGCCAAACTCTCGCTTGTTTGTGGTCCTCTGCCAGGAGATGGGGTCAGGGCACGAGCAGCTGCTTCTGCACACTGAAGTTCACTGGCTCTCCAGGGGTCAGGGTTACAGCGGTTGTATGAGCTGCGAGAGGAGGTGAAGTGGTTTTTGACAGAAATCAAATCAGATCTGGCGAAGCATCTGGATGACACTATGTGGCTTGCATCTCTGTCCTATTTGGTCGATATATTTGGCTGCTTGAGTGGCCTCAACCTGTCTTTGCAATGCCGCGAAACTCATATTTTGCTCCTTGCAAACAAAGTGCACGCCTTCACACAAAAACTAGACCTCTGGCATGGCCGTATCAGTCGAGGAAACTGCGACATGTTCCTCAGCCTCACAGACTTTATCACTGATGCAGGCACATCACACGATTTCTCCTTCCTGTTTCAATCAGCGTCTGAGCACTTGTCAGCAATGAGAAAACAATTTGCGACATACTTTAAAGAGGATTATCACTCTTTTGCGTGGGTTCGAGATCCGTATGTGTTCACAGCAAACGAGCTATCAGTCGATATGCAGGAACAGCTTATTGAGCTGAAGAGTGACAGTAGACTGAAGGAACTCTTCAGCTCCTGCCCTCTTTCGTCATTCTGGGCAGCATTGATGCAGGAATATACCCTCAACTCTGTGACATTGCCTTGAAGATTCTCCTTCCTTTCGCGTCGACATATTTGTGTGAGGCAGGATTCTCAAAAATGACTGCACTCAAAATGAAATACCGCAATCGTGCACAAATTGAGGATGATTTGAGGCTATGTTTTTCAAATATTGTGCCAAGAATTGAGGATCTTTGCAAGGCAAAGCAGGCTCAGGTCTCACATTAACATCACCTACCTGCAAGCTTCTGTAAAAAATGCAGATGATGCCTAGTATTAGCCCTAGTAATAATAATAATAAAGCATAAATTAATTTCCGACGTCTGGTGCAATTCCCAATTATAGCAATAGCCTAGTTATGATAATAGGCCTACTGATGATGATAATAATAATACCAACAACAACAACAACAACAACAACAAAGCATGTAATAATTATAGATCAATGGTGCCCAGCTTCCAATAAATACAGATATACACTTATGAAAATTTATTTTATATTGAGTTAATAATTTGTATATTTTTAAAATGCAAAACTGCTGCTGTGCAAATATATATGGCAAAATATAATGATTATAAATTTGATATATGCAAACTACAAATTCATACATTTTAAGTTAAATCCTATAGATATTTTGGTCATCAAATAATTAATTCATTATTTCAATTACTTTAAAATTAAAATATATTTAATAAAATTAATACTTAAACAGCACTGACAGAAATTATACAAAATAAAAAATATAAATGTTTGCAGAAACATCTTATTGTGAAACCCTTTAAATAAATGTAATATTGGCCAAACATTCCCTTATATTATCCACTAAATCTTTCATGTTTCACAATTGTTTAACATACAAATACTACAATTAGTAGCCTAACTTACACAAGGGTATTTGGAAAAAAACATGAAACAGAGAAAAGGTACAAACCTTTATTTTCCAAAACAATGACCAATTTTTTTTTCTAAGTTACAAATACAAAACAAACAAAAAGTATACACATTTTTATATATATATATATATATATATATATATATATATATATATATATATATATATATTTAAATATCAAATCCAACTATTGACCATCCTTTATAAATGTACCAATCAAAAATAAAATTTTCAAAAATTACAAATTCAACTTCACATTTAACTTCAATAACTTATAATCTACTACGATTAACTATTAAATCTTAAATTAATTTCACATGATCATTTATAAAAAACTTTCAAAAAGTCCTACATTTAAAACTTTTATACTATTTTTTATCTCTAAACTACTATCTATCTTTAACAAACTTAACCAACTACTTTTTTTACAACACTAATCTCACTGAATAAAACATTTTACTAAATCTCAGTTTTACAAAATATTTACCACCATTCCAAATATTAAAGAACAATTAACTTGAAATATTAACAACTTATTTTTAATTGTATTTGTTTGTTATTGTGATTTTCACAATTTTTCACTTCTTCTTCCACGTCTTCCCTTGATATTTCAAACTTCAGTCAAATTTGCCATGCTTTGGACAAGCTGATACTTTCACCTCTTCTTCTACGGTTCCTTCAACACACTCTTCTTTTCTCTTACAATCAGTTCCTTCCAATTCAACCTTCTCAGTCTCCTTTTCATTCACATTATCCAACTCTTCACCAGTTTCACTCCTAAAAAACTCCTCAAGCATGAGATCATCTGAATCTGTTGCCCGATCCATCTCGTTAGTAGACTGAGAACATTGAGGCAAAAATGCTGATGCAGTAATGCGTTTATCTCTGCCAGTTAACTGGATTCTGTCCTCCGCAAGCAGCTTGGATACCAGAAGATCCGTTTCAAAGAACCTTTCAGTGCCTAAATTTTGAAGTTGGCACAGCACGTAATCATCAATGACAAATTCTGTCATTTTGTCAGTAAAATCTTCGATAGTCACTTTTGTATGCTGCATCAACAGCTGCAGTTTTGCAGTACGCCCCACGCTGTTGACATCTTGTAATTACAATGTCAATACATCATAAGATTTGTGACACAAACTTGGTCTTCAGTCAGTTGAAGAACCTTCACGAGACATTAACCTAAAAATTCCAAAACAAACAACAAAGTACTTAATTCAGTGTGACCACAACACACTTAAGGTGGGCGTACACGTGCAAATTCAGATGGTCGGAAGATCGTATGTCCACGCACACGTCACGAGTGAGTTTATCTGAAAATCGTACAGAGGAGGTGATTTACGACCTGATTTTACGACCTGCCAATTTCTGAAGCAATCGCTCAAACTTGATAGACGCGTTTGACTTGAAGCACCGCTGCACACAAGGATCCCGGTTTCCTGTTGCTGAAACAGAACCTGTACGTGTAGGAAACAGTCACGGCTCGTATCAATATTTCATATGCAGTTATGAAAGCGGGAAAGCAGTTATATTAGGTGCGTTCGACTTGAAGCAGCGCTGCACAGAATTATTACCTGTATGATATCAAAGTACCGCGAGAGCGAATCGAATGCATTGGATCCGTGTGCTCTCTTATCGCTCTCGTGGTACTATGATGTCATACAGCCGATCGTTCTGTGCATAGAATATGGGGATAGAATGTACAGTATAGAAAACGGTTACATCTATGGATGGCGGTAAAGTTAGTTTGATGTTTTACATTCATTGGGCATTCTTTTTTTTTTTAAACTCTTTGCTGCAGTTATGTTTTGAGCCCATACTAACTCTTTATGTTGCACAAGGCTTAATTTCTAGGATTTATTTTTTTAATTATCCATTTAAATTAATTAAACAATTTAACTATGTGTCATTAGAATATAAAACCAATAATAAAATGTTCAGAAAAACATCCCTGTTATTGCACACAGCTCAATTTTCGGAATTAACATTTTATGTGTTTTATAATAATTTTACAACTTAGTTGAAGGAATTAAACCAACTGTAAAATATTCAGAATATTATTCCCTATTATGCACCAGACAAGACTTTTTTTTTTTTATTATTATACCTTAATTGTTTTTATATACAGTACTAAATCCATATTTTCCAAATGTTTTACATACTGTACCCACTTAAGCTAATTCAACTCTGACACTATTTGAGCTAAAGGAATCAAACAAACTGTAAAATTAAAATACTGCAGAATATTATTCCCTATAATGCACAAGACTTGGTTTTTCAAATTATGCCTTTTGTCCCTAATAAATCATATTTTTTTGTATCTTTATTCACATGTGGTCTCCCATTTCATGTTGCCTGGGCAAAAAGGAGCCTGGTCAGGGTTACACTGTTGTTCCACTTTTCTGGACTTGTAAGCAGGGCGCCGCCAGGAATTTTGGGCCCCATGACAAAAAAATTGGGCCCTCTCTGCGCAGCTGTTGTCACCACATCACTAGGACTTAACTGTCCCATCAAAAGCTTTACATAACTCTAACCAAAGGCTTGCAACTGTCTCGCTTCTTGTTGTTCAGTACTAGTACTAGCACAATATTTATTGCTGGTGATTTGTAAATGCAAGTCTGCATACAGTATGCAGTTAACGGTAGCACTTTATTTTACAGTCCTGTTCCCCATGTACATACTATGTACTTATTATAGTAATTACAATAACTATGTACTAACCCTGAACCTACCCCTAAACCTAACCCTAACCCATGTAGTTACCTTGTATTACCAGAACTTTCTTAGATAAATACACTGTAAGTGCACTATAAGCACATGGACGTACACGTACTGTAAAATAAAGTGCAACCCAGTTGTACAATTGTAATGTACAATTCCAATTACAACCTGAAATATATTAATGTTTTAATGAAAATAAATTAACATAATCAAAACAAAGAAAACAGCAGATTTTTAAACATAACTCCACATATCCCAACAACAAGCAATAGGTTTTAGGGTTTGGAATATGGTCATAACACACTAACAATACCAATGATATCAAATTAAAAGGTAAGTTAAGATGGTACAAATAAGAACAATGGACTCCTGGACCCCAATACTTTTCTCTCAAATAACAGCTCAACACGTTTTTGGCAGTCCAGCCATACATCTCGTTCTCAGTTTGTTTTTAAGGCTGTGGGCATTATGTCTTTAGTTAGAGCTGCACGATTAATCGTTAAAAGATCGCGATCTCGATTCAAACCCTCTCGATCTCATTTCTAAATAACAACGATTCCCAGAGTCTGTTTTAAACCTTAGTCTTACCGGATCATTCAAATCGGTGTTCACACTGCCGCTGACACAGAGAGAGCAGTTAGCATGTTTGGTTAAGAAACATCTTCACAAACGGTCTTTTCAACTACACAGTATTACACAGTATTACAATGCCAATTGAGAGCTATCACTAAAACTTGCTTAGCCTGACTCAAGAGCCCAGCGCCGAGCCTTCTTGCTAGCAAAGTCATTGATCAAATCTTTGAAGTCTAAATTTCTAGCCAATTGACTTTCAATGGACAACATGGCAAGACTGCAAAGCCTGTCCTGAGCCATAGTGGACTTCAAATAGTTTTTTTATCAGTTTTAGCTTACTGAAAGCTCTCTCCCCACCAGCAACAGTCATAGACCATGTACAGAATATACGTAAAACAATGCAGACTTCTCCAAAAATGCTATTGTAGCTGCATCTTGTTAATTGCATTCAGGAGACCAAGAGGGGACAAGTTAGGAGGGAAAGTGGCAGCATATACTGTGTTCAGGTGTCTTATTTCATTTTTCAACTCGGACGTGAGATCTCTGGAATATTTCGTGACAAGTGGTTGGCACACAGAAGGGACTTTATCCTCACTAATCTGCCCAAACTTTGAAAACAGCGGAGAATTCCTTAACTATTTCTTCAGTAGTGGGAAACCTGGTGTCCATATCACTTATGATGCTGTCCATAGCAATAAAACACTGTGTACTGTACTATTGCTGTACTGTACTATTGCTGCACTGTCATGAGCTGTCTCCTCTTGAGAGGTCTCATCATGGAATCTCTTCCTTTTCTTTTGCCGACTGTGTTATTTGCTAAACTGAGGTGCAACACCTATTTGTGTTGCAATCAGTGTTGCCTCAGACAGGAGTGACTCCCATCCATCTCTAACTGTGCGTTCACACCGCCGGCATCGAGAGCGCCAAAAATCACTCTTGCTGCTCTGCTCACAACGCTGCAGAAAGATTTGTGAGCGCTCAGACACTCTGACGTAAATCGAATGCTTATTTTGTATTTAAAGTGGCCACAAAGCAAACAAGCTTGTTGATCTCATGCAGACTAACCACAAAGTGGGTAATGTTATAAGTTAACCTCATTAAATATTGTTGTGGATGAAGTATTAAGATCCTTTACCTAATAATGTATAAAGCACTGTAAAAAAATTTCTACCAGAAAGACTCGGGAGATAGAATGATGTACGAAGCATACATTTATTGACAGCTCAGCGAGCACAATTATAAATTTCTTTGGCGGAAGGCCCCGTCCATGGTTCATAATCCGAGGGTAGCGAATCTGCATTTCCTGCCTGAAGACGAAGGCAGGGGCGCAGCCAACCCCCAAAATTAGGTGGATTATGAGACCTCCAGACGGGGCCAGCCTTCCCCCCAAAAGTAGATGAAGTATACCCACCAGTTGTGAATCCTAAGGTTCCTTGAAGATATAGAAAGAGAGTTAGCATGATCAGTATAATGACGTTAGATTAAACCTCTTATAAGTTTTTTACAGAAATAGCCGCAACAGGCCAGACACAGACAGCCATGATAGGCAGACACAGATGCCACGATAGGCAGGCACGGACAGGCCTCGATAGACCACAGAAATAGCCACGATAGGCAGACACAGACAGCCACGATAGGCAGCACAGACAGCCACGATAGGCAGCACAGACAGGCCTCGATAGACCAACAGAAATAGCCACGATAGGCAGACACAGACAGCCACGATAGGCAGCACAGACAGGCCTCGATAGACCAACAGAAATAGCCACGATAGGCAGACACAGACAGCCACGATAGGCAGCACAGACAGCCACGATAGGCAGACACAGACAGGCCTCGATAGGCCGAACATAAATAGCCACGATAGGCCAGACGCAGACATCCACGATAGGCAAACGCGGACAGGCCCCAATAGACCGTACATAAATAGCCATGATAGGCCAGACACAGACAGCCACGATAGGCAGACGCAGACAGGCCCCGATAGACCAACAGAAATAGCCACGATAGGCCACACGCAGACAGCCACGGTAGGCAGACACAGACAGGCCTCAGTAGACCAACAGAAATAGCCACGATAGGCCAGACGCAGACAGCCACGATAGACCATACAGAATAGCCACGATAGGCAGCACAGACAGCCACGATAGGCAGACACAGACAGGCCCCAATAGACCGTACATAAATAGCCACGATAGGCCAGACACAGACAGCCATGATAGGCAGACGCAGACAGGCCCCGATAGACCAACATAAATAGCCACGATAGGCCACACGCAGACAGCCACGGTAGGCAGACACAGACAGGCCTCAGTAGACCAACAGAAATAGCCACGATAGGCCAGACGCAGACAGCCACGATAGGCAGACGCAGACAGGCCTCGATAGACCATACAGAATAGCCACGATAGGCCAGACGCAGACAGCCACGATAGGCAGACGCAGACAGGCCTCGATAGACCGTACAGAAATAGCCATGATAGCCAGACACGGACAGCCACGATAGGCAGACGCAAGACAGGCCTCGATAGACCATGATTAGCCACGATAGGCAGACGCAGACAGGCCTCGATAGACCGTACAAAAATAGCCACGATAGGCCAGACACAGACAGCCACAATGGCAGACGCAGACAGGCCTCAATAGGCCGTACAGAAATAGCCACAATAGGCAGACACGGACAGGCCTCGAAAGACCGTACAGAAATAGCCATGATAGCCGGACACTGATAGGCCTCGATAGACCGTACAGAAATAGCCACAATAGGCCAGACACAGACAGGCCTTGATATACCATACAGATATAGTAACACCACCACCAGTAATTGCATGAATTTACCTGATTAGTTACAGGAGAGCTTGCTGAGCGTCGATAATGGTTTTGAATCAGGTCTGATGTATGATTCAAATGCGGAGGAAGACCATCTGCCCATGATCTTAACAGCTGATGTAGAGATCCCTCGTTCAGCTGCTGAAGTAGCTGCCCCAATTCTGAATGAATGGCCAGTAGAGAGAGGGGGATAGATTGCAGCTTTGAGAACAGTGGTTAAGTGAGTTCTAAAACAGGCCTTGGAAAGGGGTGCTCCGTTAGAAAAAATAGAGACTGGTGCGTTTTTAGAAGTTCTAGGTCAGATTTTAAGAAATTTCACCATGCAGAGAAGGGACAGAATTTATTATTGATTTTAGAATTGTTAAGGTGACACCAGAACCTTGCACATCGGTTTAGAGTGCTTGAGGAGAATGTGAAGAATTTAGGTCCGAATCGTAGATCTGAAGGAAATGCCGCGAGCAGGATCAAATCGATTAGTTTGAAGTGAATTCCCCTGGAAGCATAACCATAGAAGGCAGATAAACACTGCCTCGAGAGGAATATTGAAGTACTTAGAAAGAAAGCCATAGAAGATAGAAGTAATTAATTTTGCAATATGGGCAGGGTAATAGGCAGACATTTGTCTTTACTTTGTTGGAAGATTTAGCTAACCCCTTAAGAAGTAATAGAACTGAATAACCAAAAGGTTTGAAAATTAGGATTATAAATTTTAGCGTAGATTAGATGCTGGCAAGTAGTCTGCGAATAGAATTTTAAGATTGCGATTTTTTTTTTTTTTTTTTTTTTTTTAAGATGAGAAAGGAGCAACGGTCGAAATTAGAATAGGAACGCAAAATTGGAAGGAAAAACATTAGAAAGCGGACCATGCAACGTGTAGGTTTGATTGTAGAGGGAGTGACGCCTTAGAAATGTGATTTCCAGCTGACGTAAGCACTTCGTTTAGTATTATGTCTGCTAACGGAGGGCAGACTGAAGAATCCGGGTTGGCTGAGGGCACAGCTGTCTGAAAGTCTAAAAGTGTAAAGTGATGCCGCAACAGCTAAGTAAGAGTGAATGAACCAACACCAGTAGATGCGCGAAATAAATAAGCCTTAATTGTAGCTTAACCCCTTAACTTTCACTCCCCAATTTTTTTTTTTTTTTTTTTTTTTTTTTTTTATTATACGTTGACGTATAAAAAGTTAAGTTTAAAATCCGCATAAATCGAATTGACTTAAGCTTACTAGCACACATTGCTAATCTTGATGTAAACAATTAAACATTGTTTGTCTTAGTAATCTTATCGAATTCTGAACATTTCCACTCTGTAACGAATAATTTTTTCTGATGACGTCAGTTTGACAGCATGAGCAGAACCTCCTTAACACGCCCCTCCAGCCGTTAGTTTGCTATGAGTGATGGGGCTGTCACACTGCACTTTTCTCTCCATTGACTTCCATTCATACGCATGTGAATGCGTCGGACCGGAAGCGCAAGCTTATGCGAAAAATTTCGCATTTCGCTGCGTTCCAAAGTTCAAGTTTGGTGAACCCTGACCTGGGAATAAGATGAGGATGTGGACCAGTAGAAGAGCGATACATTGCTTCATGACCTCTCTGTACAAAAATTCAAAAAGGAGGAAGTGCTATATAACTTTAGCTGTTGCGCAGCGTCCTATTTTATATAATACATTAAAAGATTTATAAAATAAAAAGAAAAGCTGCATGGTTTGTAGTGTCGACGGGAACAGATGATACATTGGAATGAGAACATTTTATATATATATATATATATATATTTTTTTTTTTTTTTTTTTTCTTAGGGTGTATATATTTATAGAGAGAATTATGAGTAACGTTACAATATAATAAGACGCTTTCGACGCCGTCGCAAAAGACACAGTACAAGCAAGCACATATTAATCCATCTTGTGATAATTGAGGGGAGACCGTTTTATCTTGCTCCCGCCCATGTTCGCAGTGGCGTCCGAAATAATTTCGCACGTTTAAACAGTGTTGCCAACTTAGCGACTTTGTTGCTAGATTTAGCGACTTTTTTCCAAAAAAGCGACTAGCGACAATCTAGCGACTTACAACATACAACTTACATACAAGTATAGCCGAAATCACAGTACAATCATTATCTTAATCTTATGTGTATGTGATTTCATTAGACAATGTCGTGAATAGGATTTTAGTGCAGAGATTAACATCTTTGAGAGCTGGTTATGTAGTCTTAATAGACGCGTTTCAGTTATTATAATATTAATTCCGTTGTCGGACAACAGAAACATTCAAATATAATAAAAAACTTTTATTGAGAATTTTGGCTGCTTTAAAATGCAGTACATGAGCACATAAAGGACAATATAATATGACTCACTTACGTCATGAATATGCTAATTAGCATATGACGTCATCTAGCGACATTTAGCGACTTTTCAGGCAGGGTTTAGCTACTTTCCATTGAAAGAAGTTGGCAACACTGCGTTTAAAGTCTAGTGAGACCACGCCTTGAAACGGAGACCAGGAGCACAAACAAACCATGCCTGCTAATTAATATTCGGTTTAAACTGGAGATATGTCACTACTCTGGAATAAGGTCAGCAGCAACTCATGTCACGTTGAGTTATATGCCTGTTGACTGAGCATTGAGCCGAATCTTACCTACGACTCAAAAGAAAGGGTCCATATACTCATACGAACTCAAACATGTGTAAGTACGATCTTTTATACAGGAGTATAAAGACGTGATTGGATAATGATGAAGGTAATTAGTGACGAAGTGATTGAGTCTTCCTGGCAGAACTTAGGCTAAAGCTTCCATTTCTGATGCAAGTAAAACTCTTGCATTGAAAATGCTACTTAAAGGGGGGGGTGAAATGCTATTTCATGCATACTGAGTTTTTTACACTGTTAAAGAGTTGGATTCCCATGCTAAACATGGACAAAATTTCAAAAATTAATTTGTACGTTTGAAGGAGTATTTCTGTTCCAAAAATACTCCTTCCAGTTTGTCACAAGTTTCGGAAAGTTTTTTTTAAGAGTATGCTCTGTGTGACGTTAGATGAAGCGGAATTTCCTTATATGGGTCCTAAGGGCACTTCTCCCGGAAGAGCGCGCGCTCCCATATAGCAGAGCACTGAGAGCACAACAGACGTTCACTGATCAGAGCGAGAGCGTCGCAAAATGTCACAGTACTACTCTGTAGGTACTCAAGATTAACAGGATATTGAGTGAAAACGAGCATTTCACCCCCCCTTTAATAATAACAATTTAGTGCCTATGTGAAGCAAATAAACAACTTAATTTAAATGAATTCCTTTCTTCAATATGCTACTGTAGAATGAACAATTGACTATATAAAATAGATTCATTAGCAATTTCTCATCCTACTCCCCTATAGGTTACAGCAGCAGAGTTAACCCAGGTGTACCACACGGTTAAACACAGCCTCAGCTATAACAGTGCTGACGGTGGACACAAGCTTAACCAAAAGATTCTGCATGACTCCAAAATCATAAAGAAAATGTCCATCGGGAGAACTAAGGCAGAAGCAATTGCCAAAGATGTCATTGCTCCAAAGGCAGTGGCTGATGTTGTTGATGTCTTAACATCAGGTAAACCCCTCCCGTTCTCCATACAGACGGATGCATCAAATAAAGGGAACAGGAAGATGTTTCCCCTTGCTGTACGGTATTTCAGGCCAGAAACTGGGATCTGCAACAAACTGCTTGATTTTGGAGAGAATTCGGACGAGTCAGCTGCTGGTATTATGGATTACATAGAACATTGCCTTGATAAATTTGGCTTATTGTTAGATCAAGTTACAGCATATAGTGCAGACAATACTAATGCAAATTATGGAATCCACAACTCTGTCTTCACCAACCTAAAGAAAAAGCAAAAAGATCTGCGGCAAGGGAACTGCCATGCCCATATTGTGCACAACACAGTGAAGCATGGTCTTGACCAGCTCACTGTAGAGGTGGAAAATGTTGTGCTGAAGGTCTATGGCCACTTCTCCACATCTGCCAAACTAAGAGAATCACTGAAAGAGTTTTGCAAGTTCTGTGATGTGGAGTTCCGCGAGATTCTGCGACATGTTACAACAAGGTGGCTGTCCCTCAATCCAGCCATTCCCCGGCTTATGCAATCTTGGACTGCTCTCGGGTCTTATTTCATCAGCCTGGGGGAAGAGTGTCCCAGACAGATCAGAGCTTTGTTAAAGCTCAGTGAAGCCTCAACTGAGGAAGATGCTGATAATGTGGAAGTTTACCTCCTCTCGCTCTTTGAGGATGTTGTAAAGAAGCTGGAAAATGATTCAACCACCTGTGTTGAGTTATATTCCATCATGTCTACCTTCAAGCAAAAACTCAAAAACAGAGAAGAGATGACCAGTTTTATGGCTACTTAACAAAAGTGAAGCTGCAGCATCTTCTCCCACATGATGCAGACAGGGCAAGGAGAGATTTCACAGAATTTCTCAACTCGGCAATCTCATACATGGAGAAATGGTTTGACTTTTCAGAGGACAACTGGCTGTTCTCCCTCCAACCTCTCTCTCTGCACCATGGCATGCTTTCCTTCAGCGACATTGAGATAATAACTAATAAGCTTAACCTCATCCAAAAAGTCAGCATTGATGAACTTTATGATGAATGCACCACAGCAAATAGCATTCTGAAGGGGCTCAGAGAAGGTGCAGATGATGAATGGAAGTCCAAAGACGTGGCTGCCAGGTGGGTGGCTCTCTTTCAAGTAGCTAACTTGCCTAACATGCTGTCCATCATCAGCCACATCTTAAGTATCTGTCACGGGGTGAAGAACCACTCGACAAGAGGTACGTGAAATCAAAAGCCCCGGAGGGTGGGTTTATTGAAAAGTGAAGGGTGCCTGGTGAAGTGTCCTGATCTGCTTTCCGCTGGTTGGTGCTCCCCGTGTGCTCTCCGTGCTCCTCTGTGCCAATCAAGGGGAAAGTGGGTGTCCAGACGTGCTCCAAAGGGTGTGGGCTGTCGGTCACTCGCTGCTTTCTGTGGGGATAGGAGAGAGGGGTTAGTCCAGCTTTGCGTTCTGTTTGAGAACCCCTTCTCAGTGCAACATGTGCTGCTTTTCAATGTGCTGGCTGATGGGGAGCAGCTGTGACCGATCAGCCGGTGACGAGGACGTGCAGGTGTTTTGGTTTGGTTTCCAGGGCGACGCTGATTCCTCTGGGAGTGCTCGTCACATATCCCAGCATCCACTGGTTATGTGGAAAGGATCTTTTCCAGAATGTCCTACAAATGGAGTGACAGCAGGAACAGGTGCTCTGTGGAGCTCATAAGGAGTGAGCTCTTGATCACTCTCAACTTTGAGCAGTCCTGTTCAGAGTTTTACTGTATCTGTTTGAAAGACAAACAGCTTCTCAGTGCTGCACGGAGTGACAAGAAGTACACTTATAAAAGGAAGTAGGCATGCTCCAATACTGCATACTACTACTTCTGGGCCACTGATGTTATCATGTTCATGAAAGATCCATGGATTTTTTCCAATAAATTTTTTTGAGTATGAAAGCATTCGTTTAATTTAAAGTTAATAAGTTATGGATCTGTTAATTTAATAAGTTAATAAAATATTGTTCACGTCTCACAAGTTCCTCCAAATGCCTATTTTTTTAGTCTCACTGTCAAACTTTGTTGGCCTATGTTTGTTATCGTCATAGCTGTGTATTCAGCTGTGACGATATGACTTGAGTTTTGATATAGAGAGACTGAGTGCATCTGTTCACACTAATTTCAATAACAGATATATTTTTATAATACCCATGTATCAATCTTAATATTTCATCGTGGCCCCGAGGGGTGGCCCCCCCCCCAGGTGTCCCTTATTTTTCTATATTGAGGGTGGCAACCCTACCGCCAACATGCTGCTTTTGAAATACACAATTTAGGTGAATTAAGCTCGATTGGGAATTTATTATAACAAATTCTTAAAATATTCAGGGTTGAGGGATTCCTGGACCAGCACTGAGAAACAATCCTCACCTTTTTTTCCTCATCATGACGTATTTTTGGACTGATGCGACTGAATGGACTGAAGGATACCACACACTATAGTAGCAAAACCTCATGTTTGTGGTCTCACATTTTGAAGATCTTATGAAATTTAATCTTTTAGTGTGTACCCAACATCTGTAATCAGCTCATTAGGAGAGAGATCAATGAATTTAATTAATGAGCTGATGATCTCAGTCAGGTGTGTTAAATAAGGGAGACATGCAAAATGAGCAGAGCAAGGGTCCCCCAGGACTGGAATTGAAAACCGTTGCTGTAGTATTTCAGTAGCAAATAAGTTAACATTTCCAAACATTCATGTAGCCATTAATTGGAATCTAGTGCGATTTTTGTTTCCTTCACACAGAGATATGATCAAATTCAAAAAGCTGCTTTAAACTCAAAGGATGCTCACATTAAATGTTGACTAAATTAGTTAATAGAAGATAATTTATAAAGAAAATCTATTAATGACTGCATCCTCATTTTACAGCATTTTTACACAAGTGCTTAAAACTTTGAACAGTACTGTAGATTTGCAGCTTGGATTCTTGCCACAGTTCTTAAGGATTTAGTCTGTCTCATTTTGTTCTGTTTCTTCATGTTGTTCTAGACCAGTAATTCTCAAAGTGTGGTCCGCCATCGCCCCCTAGTGGTCCGCGAAACGATGACCTAAACTAGGCAAGTGTTTGGAGCCAGACATTGATGTGTGATAAGCAGCACCACCCGTCTCATTAATATTCACGTTAAGTTTTAGATGGAAATCTCAAAATCTAGAATCCACAAATCTATTAGTTTTGTAATGTACTAGTTTTTGTTTCATGTGTAAAATCCCAGTAATTTCAGTGATATTGGACATTAAGGGGAACATTCTTTTCAGCATTTTATTGTTACCATAATAATTTCTGATCATATTATTGCATTTGTGTTTGAATAATTAGTTTTTTACTTGAAACAGTTGCATATTAAACTTAAATTTAGCTTATCCTTCCTATTTTGTTGGTTTTTGGGGGCGTGTTAGAGTGGGATTCTGTTAGGTGGTCCTCAGAAAAAAATTGGAAGATAAAGTGGTCCTTGTGCTGAAAAAGTTTGAGAAACACTGTTCTAGACTGATTTAGAAATGTAAAAAAAAAATCCATACCAACACGCTAAAGCAAAAGATAGAAATAAATGATTTTAAACAATTTTAGATGGTGAAAATACTGGTAGACTAAGACTACATTGTTACCAAAACGCTAACCTTTACCCTACACATGACACCATTATTTTCCATATTATTGACCGGCAGATCCAGGAATAAGAACTTGAGAGAATTGGGGTGTCCGAAAAAAATGACAAGCTCATCCTTCTTGACAGCGGGCTGGACGAATATGTTGTCCCAGCCCATTTTTATGCAGGCAATCCTGATGACCTAGTAAACCAGCTTCCAATAAAAATGAAAGTTAGGCACATACAAAGACATGTTCTTGACATAGAATGCATGGAATCACCTAAAAGTGAGGGATCACAGAATCTACTTCAGAATGGGGCATCCCTAGATCCTGACAAGAGCGGGGAATCACCTGATGGAGACATGGAATCACTTGATCCAATCGACTATTGAACACATTGGATAAAGGGATAGATGTTTATCTGCTTTGCTTACCCCCAGGGCATCCAAGACATGGGTGACTTTGTTTCTTCAGCAGAACACAAACTGAGATTTTTAACTACTGAAGAAACCAAGTAACCTACATCTTGGACTTCCTGGCTGTAAGCATCAAATTTTCATTTTTGGGTGAACTATCCCTTAAAGTTTGTTTTTTACTTTTCTGTAATTTAATCTAAATTTAACTTGAATTCACTGAATTTAACCTTCTTTTATTTCTGTAAGTAATGGTCAACCCAACTGTGTAATGTTCAATCATTTGGTTTACAGTTTAAATGTTTAACTTCTTATTTGTTCTTGATAACACTTTAATAATTTGCATGTTTGCAGATGATTTATTTGTGTAATTCCAAGTTCTAAATCATAAATTCCTAATTGCATTGTACAATTACTTAGTCTGATCATTTTATACCTCCCAACCACAAATACATTTATAGATAAAACCGTAATGCTGTAGAAACCTAAAGTTTTATGAGATAGAATTAACTCTAACAGAGAGGTCAAAAATAACAATCAATGCTGTGGCCGATTTACCTCGGAAGTCGGATGTCGAGGCTGGGAATAGCATCCACGTGGGCGCGTTCCACTACAGAAAGTCAGAAAAATGGAAATACGTTGTAATTGAGTCGTTATAGATTTCAAATCTTTTTCCCATCTCTATGTACGTCACTAGGAACACTTTGCATAATAATCGCCTACCGTCTTGAGAGAAACAAAACTCTGACCTGCCCCACCCTCAACACAGACGCTCTGGTTGGTGTGATAGCATCATGTCGAGGAGACAGTGTGTTTTTAATTGTAAAGGCAAGTTTGTTTTATTTTCACTGCCAAAGAATGAAGATCAGAAGAACCAATGGCTACAATTCATTTTTACCACAATACCAGAGCAGTAAAACAAATCCCTTTTGTTGTGTTCACAACATTTCACTGATGACTGCTTTTCTAATCTCGGTGAGTACAGCGGGATTTTCAAAGCGTTTGGCCTTAAAAGAGGGTTCATTACCAACTTTATTTAGAACGAGCATCTCCGAATCACAACGCGAAGTATAATTATGAAGTTATGTGTTTGTTTTCTCCCGAGCGTCTTATCAGTATGTGTGCTGTCTGCAGCCTGTCTGCGCTGATCGTCATGTACAAACACGTCATTAAAATGAAGTGTAACTCCGTGAATACTCAACGAAGAGACATGGGGGGGGTTATCTATAGAAAGCTTGACATGTCTACTTTAAAACTAAACAAGTGCTGCCGAACAGATATTCTGTGATAAAGTAATCCATATGAAAACAACGCTATGTCTGTTTTTCATGTCTCCCTTCGTTATATGTGACCACACCCCCGCGCTGAAGCGCGCGGTTTGAATACACCCACACAGAAGAAAAAGCAGCGAGACTGTTCAAGTTTTTTTATTTTACTGTTTGCTTCACGATGAGAGGAATAAGACATAATTCACCCCATACAGATGCTAACGCATAGTTTACCATGCAGTTGTATGCGGAACAACCAATCAAAACTATGTCAGTTGACCAATCAGAACACAGTATGCTACCGAAAGGTGGGGTTTAAGGAAACTGAATCTTTTGAACAGCTTCGCGCGAACCGTTTGGGGATCTCTGAGAATTGAGGTAATTTTAAAATGATATTTTGACAAAATGACAATGTTTTTTAACCTTGGATGGATTTAAACCTAATGTACAGGACTTATAAACAGTGATAGGAAGCTTAGAATTTTCATCTTACTGGCTCTTTAATAAATCAAACTATTTTTGAAAGATAATTATTAACCTCTCTCAAAATATGGCGAGGAGTCACCGTACGCCACGTCAGTGATTCTTCTTCTGTTTGTTTTTTTAACGGCAGTTGGCAAACCAACTAAAGGTGCATTGTCCGCCACCTACTGGATTGGAGTATGGAGCATTATTTGGTTGGATATACTTGGTACAAAAAATAAAATTATTAATAATAATTTATATCTTTTTTACCAGTTCTGTATCCTTTAAAAATTTAAATAATTTCTCGTGTATTATAATTTGTTCCTTCTCCTAATATTTCCTTAAGTGAATAATTTCTTACACCCCTGTCCTTTAGTGCCTGGACTAATTCAAGTCTTTCTCTATTGTATGCTTTACATTCTAGTAATATATGATTTACTGGATATCCACATTTTTCGCAATTACCAGTTTCATGTTTAACTATTTTATATAAACTTTGATTTAGTGTTGTATGCCCAATATGTAAACTTGTCATTATCACATCCCTTTTCCTGTTATTAACAGTTGTTCTTTCCACCCCCACATTTCTTTGTATACTATACAGATGTCTTCCTCTTATTTCATTGTCCCATATCCTCTGCCACCTCTTTTCACTTCAGTCCCAATCAGCCCCTTAATTTCTGCTTTACTCATCTGTACTCTTATATTGATCTCAGGATCTTTCAATGACTCCTTTGCCAGTCTGTCAGCTTCCTCATTCCCCTTAACTCCGACATGGGCTGGTACCCACAAAAAACTCACCTTTACGTTTAAGTGCTTTATGCTATATCATTTCTGTAAAGTTTCATAAAAAATATCTTGTCTTGCTAAAGATGTTCCACTTTCTAAACTTTGCAGAGCTGATAATGAGTCTGTACACATTACACTACAGTTAGGCTGCTTTTCTTCTATCCATTGTAAGGCCAACGATATAGCTATTAGTTCTGTTGTAAAAACAAATATATGATCTGTTGCTCTTTTTAGTATTTTAATATTGTGCTGAGGAATATACTCTGCAGCAGCTGCTCTACCGGTTTCTGGATCTTTTGATCCATCTGTGAATATTTGAGTCGTGTTGCTGTATGCTTGATTAATGTATTGTTGAACAATTACTTTTAAATGGCAAATATAGTTCGTTCTTATGTATCTCCATGTATGAATAGGTCTATTTCTGGCATTGGGTATAACCATTGGGGGTATAGATGGAATTACAACAGAAGGAGCTACCTCTATCTCAGTTATACCTGTTTCTTGTGGCTCCTTATTTGCTACCCAGCCAAAACTATTTATATATCTATATTTGTACTCCCAACAGGTTTCCAGTACCTTTTTAACTGGATGTCTTTCATCATGTCCTTTTACATTGATCCAATATTGTTTGTTTATTTGTTTATTTATTTAAAAGGGACAATGCACATTAATAAGGACAATGTCCAAATGTAAATGAGCCAGATATAGCCGTACAGACTAATTTTCATGATATATGATATTTTACAATCACCTCTAGAAGTCGCTCTGGTGGATGCGTTAAGTGGAGGGGGGGCTAAACCATGGAACATTTTATACACAAGCAAGATATCAGCAAATTTGACCATATTTTCCCAGTTTAAAAAAACATGTTTCCGTAAAATATTACAATGATGAAAAGAATTTGACTTATTATCCATAGTTTTCAAAGCCCGTTTATAAACTGTTTCTACTGACTGTAATGCAGTCCTTCCTGTCTGCGTCCAGCTGATCATACAGTAGTTCATATGCGACAATATCATGGCATCGATGTACAACTTTGAGGCCTCTGTGGTCAAATTACTTCTAATATGCCTAAAATTTATCAAGTTAAATTTAATTCTGTTTACAACTTTTTTAACTTGGGATTTAAATGTCAGTTGTGTGTCTAGTATTATACCTAAATATTTAAACTCCTGTACAACTGACAGTGTTCTTCCTGTTACAGTAACTTCTGGATCGGGATCTTTATTTGCTGATTTTGAAAAGAACATGCATACAGATTTACTGGTATTAAGATGTAAACAAGAGTTTGTAAGCCAATTAGAAATATTGACCATAGTAGCTGATAGTTCCTTGGCAGCTTGCCTCTTGTTTTTTGCATGTACATATATAACCGTATCATCAGCGTACATCTGACAAGTTACTGCAGAAGGAAAAACTTCAGGTAGATCATTAATATACAGGCAAAACAACAGAGGACCCAAAGTTGAACCTTGCGGTACCCCCCCAAGTCATTATCAGTTACTTGCGAAGTTTTATGGCCTATGGGAACACATTGTTTTCTATCTAAAAGGTATGATTGTATCCATTTGATGACACTGGATGAAAAATTTTACTTTGATAACTTTGTTATTAAAATCTCATGATCTACTGTTTCAAAAGCTTTCTTCAAATCAAGGAAGACCGCCCCAACTACACCTCCTTGGTCAAGTTTAGACTTTATATTTTCCAAAAGAAAACAATTAGCTGTTTCAGTGGAATGATGTTTCCTAAAGCCAAATTGCATTGGATGTAATGTAAAAGATGTAGTATTTAAATGAAATGTTATCTGTTCAGAGATCCATTTTTCGGAAATTTTCGATACTGATGGAAGAATACTGATGGGTCTATAATTACTAATAGTCATATGATCACCTGATTTATACACTGGTGTAGTTGTAGCAGTTTTCCAAGCACTTGGAAAAACTCCATCAATGATAGACTGATTAATAATTTTTGTAATAGGAGGAATGAGTGCCTCCTTATGAGTTTTAATAAATATTGTGTCCATTCCGTAGACATCCTTTGCCCTTGAACAATTTAAGGAGGAAATAATCATACACACTTTGGAATTAGTCACTTCTCTAAAAGTTAAAATGGGAGCATTAGTATTCAGAGGAGCGATAGAATAGTTCAATCTCTGGGAATTGTGAGTCAAAGTTTTTATAGAATCAATTAAATAATTATTAAATGCTATGGCCACTCTGCTTGGATCATCAATCACATTTCCATCTATATTTAATTCGATTTTTTTTATTAATGGTATTATATTTCCCGGTTAATTTATTCAAATTCCGCCAGATTTCTTTACTGTTCCCTTTTGTTTCACTTATAGCATTAATAAAAAATGTTGCTTTAGCCTTTTTGAGCTCTTTTACAACCTTATTTCTCAGTGTGGTAAATAGACGCTTCTCATGATCCACTTTGTTCCTGAGAGCCATCTTAAGAGCTTGGTCCCTTTGTTTCATGAGTGACCTTATGTTTTCATTTAACCACGGTAGATAATTTTTTTTGCCTGGTTTATATTTAACTTTCCTCATAAAACTTTGAATAGTTGTTTGAAGTTCGAACATCAATCTATTACAGTTATCATCCACATTTGTATTTGCAAGGTACTCATTCCAATTCATTTCTTTAATTGTATTTTCAAGATTAGTTAATTGTCCATTAGAAACTTTATAATGTTCTTGATTAACGTTTGCGGTTATATTAATTCTCTGTTTTGTGAGTTTTCTCAAGATCAATATCATATTGTGGTCGGATAAACCGGTAACAAGATTATAGGATTTCTTTTTTCTTTCTGGCCTATTAGTAAAGACCAAATCAATGAGTGTTTCTGAAGAATTAGTAATCCTAGTCAGCAGAGATGTATAGTAACGAAGTAGAACTACTTCACTACTGTACTTAAGTACTAAAAGGCGGTATCTGTACTTTACTGGAGTATTATTTTTTTCTCCTACTTCCACTTTTACTTCGGTACATATTTTCGCTGAGTTGAATACTTTTACTCCGATATTTTTTTTTATGTGCTACATCGTTACTCGTTACAATTATAATAATGTTACGAATCATTCCATTACAAACCACTGCCAGAACTGTAGATGGCAGGTTTGATGAAGCTGGCACATCATTGAGCGAATCAAGCGAGACTGCGCGTGCTGACTGAACTGCTGTGAAGAGAGAGATGAACACCGAGCCGAGCCAGATAATGACTCGTTCACGAGTCAAGAACCGGTTGCATCGGTTTTCGGATGACCAGTAACGTTAGTTCTTTCTGACAGTTCGATTCAATAAACCATTTGAAGAAAACAGTTCACCGATTCTTTTGCACTCGACGCAATGGCGTCATTGGCGTTGACTGCACATGGGCTCATAACACCAGCAATTAAATAGTTGAATTGCAGAAGTTTGGGGTTGATTTATATTTGTATTAAACAATGTTTAGTTAAGCTTATTAAAGCTTGTTTTATTTTAAAATTAGTTTTTTTTTCAATATTTTACATTATTATTTTACCGAAATTTCCACAGATTGAAATAAGATTTTTTTTTATTCAAATTCAACTATTTAGTTCAGTCAGTGTACTGTTTGAGTCAATGAATTACCCCGGGATATTGGTTTGTTTTAACTCAGAGGGAGTGTCAGACACATTAAACAAGTTAACTGCTTAATTCATCTGTGGATTAATGCGTATTGGAGACGCGAATTCAGTTCGATTTGGTGGACTGTTTCAAAAAGATCCGGTTACATCGAATGATTCGTTCGCAAACCAGATCACAAACTGCTTTGTTTTTAACTGTCTTACAACAGACACGGAAGAGAAGACAATGCTGAATAAATTCGTAGTTTTTGCTATCTTTTGACCAAAATGTATTTTCGATGCTTCAAAAAATTCTAAATGACCCTCTGATGTCTTATGGGTTTGAAACAACATGAGGGTAAGTTATTAATGACATCATTTTGCAAATTGGGCTAACTGACCCTACTAACTGTTTTTTGTTTACAAGAAGTTACAGTCAAAGGAATTGTGATTGTCCTTTAGGTTAATCATTTGAATTAGTAAAAACAATATGTTCAAACTTTTGACTATTTTCTTTAATAGCTACATAACACAATACTTCTACTTTTACTTTCAGTACTTGAGTAGTAAATTTTAAAATAGACTACTTGCAATACTTAAGTACAAAAATTTTTGAATACTTTAGTACTTCTACTTTAGAAGTAGAAGTGCTCTTTAAGCACCACACTTCTCAAGTCACTTTTTTGATAGAGCACTTGTACTTTTACTCAAGTATGGTTCTCTAGTACTTTATACATCTCTGCTAGTCGGCCCTTCAACAACCTGTTGAAAATCAAAATTACTCATTACACGTTTTAGATCTTTCCTTTTTGCTTTATCACTCCAGTTTATATTAAAATCTTCTAATAAAATTATCTCTTTGTTAGTATCACACTCTTTAAGTAGTGAATACTACTTAAATATCTCATTCTTAACTTTCTCCTACAAACTTCTAGTGGCATTTCTCCCATCTCTACTTGAATAGATGATACTGGAGATGTTCTAAATGCTCCACAGCTGATCCTTAGAGCTTGAGTCTGAATTACCTAAATCTTTTTAAGCCATGTTTCTGATGCAGAGCAGTATATCAGACTACCATAATCTATTGCTGGTCTTATTAATGAGCTATATATTCTTCTTAAAGACGGTCTACTCGCACCCCACTCAACCCCGGCCAAGCACCTCATTACATTTATTCCTTTTTTACATTTATCTATTAACTTTTGAATGTGAATACCAAATGTTAATTTAGAGTCCATCCACATATCCAAAAATTTTAACATTTTAACTTGATCCAATTCATGACCATACATTTTTATACTTACTCTAATATTTTTCCTCCTTTTTGTGAAACAAATTACCTGCGTTTTTGCAATTGAGAACCGGAAACCCCACTCATTTGCCCAGTTGTCTACCTCATTTACAGACTTTTTACTACAAATAACTAATTTATTCCCCTTTTCCATAGTGCACCATCATCTGCGTACAGTGACCTCCCTATTCCTATGTCAATTTGTGTATAAATATCATAATCATAATGTTAAAAAGTATTGGACTACATAAGCTACCTTGGGGAGTTCCATTTTCTATAGAATATATTTGTGAATATGTCCCAATTCTAACTTGAATTGACCTATTCAATAAGAAATCCTTGATCCAATCATACCATCATATCAAGTTTCATTAATAAACTCTTTCCATAACATATCGCATACCTTCTCAATATCGAAGAACACTCCGACTACTATCTCTTTATCTACTTGAGCCTTCCTTATTGCTGCCTCCAGACTAACAACCAAATCCATAGTACTACGCCCCTTCCTAAAACCACTCTGGTACTGTAAAAATAACCCCTTTTTCCTCAATAAAATAAACTAACCTTGACATTACCATTCTCTCCATAAGCTTACATAGGTTTGATGTCAGTGCTATTGGCCTATAGCTGCTTGGTTGAGCTTTGTCTTTCCCTGGCTTAGAAATTGGCACTATGACCCCATGTTTCCATGGTTTAATGATTTTTCTGAAAAAATTTTTTATCAACTCAACACAAATTTCATCCTTTCCTGGAGAAGTTTTTCTTACCCCAGAGAGTGCTCTCTTCAGTGCATACATTGTAAACTCTGCCTCTATTACACTACCCGCATTCCCTCTTTTTTCTAAAATATTTGGATTTTCTCTAATTCGTTGCCTTCTACATCTTCTCATTTCCTCAGGAATATCAATACTATGCACCTTCATAAATGTTTCTGCAAATACTTCTACTTTTTCTTTATCTAAAACTGCTGATTTTTCTTTATCGGTTAAAACTGGTATGCTACTATATCTCTGAATTCCACTCATCTTTGTAATCATCCCCCATATTTCATTAATTTCAGTATCTTCACCAAGACTTTCACAAAATTCCCTCCAATATTTTCTCTTTGCTACTCTTATTACACACCTCACTTTTGCTTGTGCTTTTTTATAGTTTATTAAATCATTAAAATTAAAATTCTTACTTTCCTAAGAGCTTTATTTCTTATATAAACTGCATCACTGCATTCCTCATTCCACCAAGGAACCACCTTTTTTTCTATTCTATTTTTCCTATTGCTTCTACTGCTGCTCTCCGTATTGCTTTACAAATATTTGTATTCAGCTCATCTACATCCTCTATTACACCCAAAATACCCTCCAAATAATCGTCAGAAATCTCCTTAAATTGCTCCCAATTTGCATTTTTAAATGCCCATCTTTGTATTCTCACTACCTTTTCTTTTTGAATATCTATTCCTATTTTACATAATATTGGGAAATGGTTGCTTCCTAAATTGTTGGGAGTTATTACTTCCCATGTAC